>NW_027531522.1:4650081-4764191 GCF_008692635.1 Crocuta crocuta
ACCTCTGCCCCCCCCGCCACTGGAACTGCCCCGGGTCATGTCACCGCGGGCCTTGCCAGCGTGGACCCAAGGGGCACTTGCAGGTGCGATCCCACAGCGGCCCCTTCGGCCCTGAGGACCCGGGCGCCGCGGGGCCTTTCGACCGCATGTAAATAAAGCGGGGTGCTCCAGGCCCCCCAGATTCCTGTGCAGGTGACCCGAGGGCTCTAGGGTTCCGGGGTCCCGACCTGCCCAGGGCGCGGGGGCCGCCGTCCCCCCGGAGGTCAGACCCGGTGGCCGAGTCGAGGGTCTCCCGGCCCCTCGCTCCTAAGAGCGGGGTTCAGCCCGCCCCCCGCCCCCGCCCTCACTGAGAAACGAGACGAGCCCTGCGAATCTCTGGCCTTCCCTCCCCAGCTCCGGGTCCTGTCCCCCAGGCTGCAGCGTGGTGTGGCCCGGGTGCCGAGGGCCTTGTGTGCCGTGCTCGCTAGCTCGCGTGAGGCTGCGTCACACCCCGTTATCCCGCAGGGGATTCGGGGGGCGGCGGAGGAGCACCCTCTTTTCCGGGATGATGCTCAAGTGCTCCCTACCTTACTGGCCGCGGGGGTGGTGCCGGCTCACACGGTCCCCGCCCCAGCGCCTTCCCTGCCCGGGGCTGTGTGGACAGGGGCTGGGGCGGGGAGGGGGGGCTGCATCTCCAGCGCCCCAGGCCTTCAGAAACCCGAAGTGTCAAGGGCTGTGGCCCAAACCTGGAAACAGAACTCCAGTCACTCGAAGCTGCTGGGGGTGCGGGGGGGTTGAGACCTCGCAGTGGCGACCGCGCTGCAGAGGTGAGCAGCTGGCGGGGGTTAGAGGGGCTGCTGCCTCCGCTTCTGGAAAAGGGACATTGGCCCTTCTGACTTGCGCCTCCCCTCCCCCTCCTCAACACGTGATCTGCCCCGCGTGACCTTGTGACCGAGGGCTCCAGAGCTACTGCACGGACCCACAGCACCTTCCTGGCTTGTGTTCTGGGCCCACGCAGTCCCGTCTGAAGAGCTCACAGCCCGCTCTGTCTCCCGTGGCGCTGCGCCGTCCTCCGACAGCCGGCCCCTCTGTCCTCCTTGTCCCCTCGCCCCCTCGCCCCCTCCCCTAAGTCCCAGGGGCCGCTTCCCTTGAAATCAAGGAAATCAAGGGAGCTCCTGCTTCGACACCCACCGTGGTAAATTCGCGCGCCACCCCCTTCCCGCCTGCGCGGGTAAATAGATCCCCAGATGGTGTCAAGGGAAGGCCTCGGCCAAAAGCAGTGGCTTCCCTTTTGAAGATTTGCTAATTATAATGAGGGTTTCGAGCTGTGGGCCCAAGAAACCGGTCATCAGAAAATACCCTTTCTAGAAGAGTCCGTGCTCACATAAAGATGATGCACGGACATTTGTTGAACAGGACCTGGCAGGTCAGGACTTGGGAAAACTGCACATCTGACCCAGAAAATTACTGCGTTACAGCAGATACAAAATTGAGTTTCTGAAATGTTTCAAGTATTTGTTACTTTTTATCTAAGTGACAAAAGCAGGCCACAAAATTACGCATAGACTATGATTCGACTATATGGGAAGAGTACACATAAAAATAGATGGGAATATTGGCTATCCGCGTGCATTTTAATATAAAAATTGCCAGAAGGATGTAATAAATAGGATGTTTATTTTCTTTTTCTAGTTTTCAAAGTTTTGGAAAAGTGGTCATGATAACTTCTGTAATTTAAAAAAATACACTGGCCTCATCAAAATAAAAGCTTCTGCACAGCAAAGGAAATAATCAGCAAAACTACAAGGCAACCGATGGAATGGGAGCAGATATTTGCAAACGACACGTCAGAGAAAGGGTTAGTATCCAAAATCTAAAGAACTAACCAAACTCAACACCCGGAAAGCAGTTAGTCCAGTGAAGAAATGGGCAAAAGACGCGAATAGACACTTCTCCAAAGAAGACGTCCACATGGCCAACCGACACATGAAAAAATGCTCCACATCACTCATCAACCAAAACCACAATGAGATACCACCTCACACCCGTCAGAATGGGTAACATGAACAACTCAGGCAACAACAGATGTTGACAAGGATGCGGAGAAAGGGGATCTTTGCACTGCGGGTGGGAATGCAACCTGGTGCAGCCCTTCTGGAAAACAGTACGGAGATTTCCTCAAAAAGTTAAAAATAGAGCTACCCTACGGCCCAGCAATTGTACTACTAGGTGTACAGGTGTGGTGTTTCAAAGGGGCACATGCACCCCAATGTTTATAGCAGCACTATCGATAATAGCCGAAGTATGGGAAGAGCCCAAATGTTCACTGACCGCTGAGTGGCTAAAGAAGTGGTGTGTATACACACACACACAATGGAGCATTACGTGGTAATCAAGAGGAATGAAATCTTGCCGTTTGCAACTACGTGGATGGAACAGAAGGGTGCTGTGCTAAGTGAAATTTGTCAGAGAAAGACAAATACATGACTTCACTCATATGAGGAACTTAAGGTACAAAACAGGTGAACATAAGGGAAGGGAAGCAAAAAGAATATAAAAGCAGGGAGAGAGAGAAAACATAAGAGACTTTTAAATAGGGAGAACGGACAGAGGGTTACTGGAGGGGTTGGGAGAGGGGGGATGGGCTAAATGGGTGAGGGGCGTTAAGCCATCTATTCCTGAAATCATTGTTGCACCATATGCTAACTTGGATGTAAATTTAAAAAAATAAATAAAAATACATTGGGGCACCTGGCTGGCTTCAGTCAGAAGAGCATGCGGCTCTTGATCTCCAGGGTCGTGAGTTCAAGCCCCATGGCCGGGTGTAGAGATTATTTTTAAAAATATATGCTAATAAAAAAAAAATATATATATATGTTAATGCTAGTACCTAACGGTGTTATACGCACCCTGGGGTGTGGGGGAGGGGGGATTTTCACACTTGGACCCCACAGCTCGTCTGCTCCCCAGCTCGAGGCTTGGGACGCCTAGCAGGACGGAAGCAGAGGGGGAGGGGCGCGCGCCTCACACAGACCTGCGGAACCTGCGCTGTGGCCAAATCACCATCCAAGGAAACCTCGGTCCGCCGTAACGTGCACTGTAGTTACAGGGCTGTAAACACTCGGGGATCTATGAAGGAGGGTTTCTCTTGGTGCCAATTACAAGGTGAGGAAAGGGACTAGAAAGGACTAGACAGCTGGCATGGGTTTTTAACAAGGTAAAACTATTTAAAAATATAAGAGCTTACAAATGTTTACAAAAGTTCACGACGACTTCATCTTGAAAGGCCGTGCTTCATTGCTACGAAAAGATGGGGCCACCAATGTAGGTTTCATTTTTAGTAAATAAAACTGAGGCTCACAGTCCTGTTCTCCTCTCATCAAGAGTTCTAAAATCCAAAGCAAAGGCCCATCCCCTACTTTTAAAAACAGAGTCACATGTCACTGGGAGGCACCTTTTGCCTACAATTCCAGGGGCCTTTTCTGTCTCCTTCAGAGAGAGTCCGCTCATAGCGTCGTCCCATCTTTGCCTGCTTGACAGGGAGCTTAACACAAGTTGGCAACTTGTTTTTCTTGGCATTCATTCCAGTGCTTGCTCTTGACCCTTGACACCGATCACACACCCACAGGACTTACGCACAGAAGTCCAGACAGAGCCTGCTGATGGAAAGCCATGTCCCGCAGAGCACCCTCATCCAAGGGTCAAGTGCTGCCGAGAGGGGGGTCGTGGGGGGCGGGGCAGGACGCAGCAGCTCCTCAGAAACTTCTCAGAGCAGAGAATCAGCAACACCAGGGAACCACAGAGCAGCTACCCAGAAAACCAGGTGTACTTCCCGGTGGAGGTGATGAAGCCACCCAGGGCCTCCAGTGAGTTAGAAACCTACGAAAGCCAGCGCAGTTACACCAACATGCTGCTAATCAGATGAACAGCCAAGGTGAGAACGTGCGTGGCCAAGTGCTGTTGGGTTCAGAGTTGATTCTTGGAGAGCGAGTCACCTGTCATGTTAGAGGAGGGACCTTCCCTAGCCCTTTGGGAGATAAGCTCTCCAGAATCAGATATCTTCCACGTGTATAAGGAAAGTCTCTCCAGGAACCTAAACCTAGCTCTTTAGTAAAGTGAAAAGCCTAGAACCAGTTTTCCTTGTTTACTCAACTCTGAATCACTAGGAGCAAATTACACAGACCCCCGTATTCTGTTTCAGTTGAGTCTGGGGTGAAGTCTGAGCGTTTGCAAAGCCCCACAGGTGACTCTGATGGAAAGCAGGACCCAAGAGCCATTAAGTACACTTAAATTTGTTTCGCATAACGTTACCAAGTATGAACGCTACTTTATTAATAAGCTACAATTAATGATCTCATCTGGAGTTGATTTTCCCTTTATTGCCACTGTAATTATTTTCCTCTTCTTTGCATGCAAGACAGCAGTTTTCAGAGTGCACTCTCCCTGATTAGCTAAGCTTTGAACACAAGGTCCGTCCGCTCCGCAGGGTTTCCCACGCTGTGTCAAGGTTACTCATGAGCAAACTTTAGGGAACTGCAAGACGAACTTGTACCGGTACTCGGTACTCTAAAGCACAGGCAAAAACTACCGGAATAATCGGGGACTTGAGGCACCCACACTCTTCAGGGCCTTCATTCTACCCAAACAAGAAAGGCAGGGAGTGAGGTCACCAAGCTGGTGACATAGGTCATTTCTAACTTCACTCCCCCCTCACAAAACTCACAATTACTCTAGAATAAGACACCACTCAGAGAAGCCTAGAATGAGGCTGAAATACCCTCAGAGACTGAAGAGTCTACATCGAAGGTAAGAGAAGGCATCAACCCCTTGCACCCCCACTCTCCTGCCCAGCACAGCTCGGCCCTGAGGTCGCCCCTAAGCCCACCCCCACCCCCACCCCATTGAGTCACTTCATGGAAACACCTACTGCGGAGGAATCTGTGGGGCTCAACCACCAGGAGAGGGAAGCGGGGAGGGACTGGCGACTCCCAGCGCCTGGATCTTGACAGACGGAGCTCCTACCTGCAGCGCTGAACAGTCGGAGCCGCATCTCTGCGTCTCTGCTCGGCTGGCGGCGGACACTGTGACGCGAACCTCGGTGGGGGGCTGGTCTGCCCACACTCAGGCAGGGGGACCTAAGTACACCTCCAGCCCTGCTGAGCGTAGCTCCCAGTCTCTCCTGACCCGACAGACTGGGAACACGGGGGAAGCCCAACCCGAGCCCAGGCCGGAGAGCTCATTCACAGGCCCCGCCCACGGCTAATTACAGCTCCCAGTCACCTGACCAGAGCGCCTGGAAGCTGTGTAGCCAGGAAAAGCTCGAACAGGGAGGCCCACAGGCAGAGCTGATCATCTGCAGGGCGGAGTGGGGAGCGAATGGCTTTGAGGCAAGACCACAAAGAGCCTTCCTAGGCTTGAAGTCCGTCCCCCGACTCCGCCCTGGCAGGGGAGCTCATTCTTAGCCTCACCTGGGGCTGAGAGGCGCTCCTGGCCCTTCTCAACTGTTGGGAACACCTGGGAGGGGGGCTGGCACCCGCACTCCCGTCCTGCCTGGCAGGAGGGCTAACCCACAGGCCCGCCCCCAGCCGAGGGTAGCTCCACGCCTGGCTGGCAGGCCTGGAAAGCTGCAGGGCACAGCAAGCCTGCATTCAGCCAGAGAACGTGGGGCGGGAGGTGGCTTAAGTCAATACCAGGAGCCCTGCTGGCCTTGGAGCCCCGCCTCCCACTCTACGCAGGAGGGAAACTCCCCCGTTGCCCCGCCCGTCGCTGAATCCAGCCCGCACACCGCCCAACCAGGGAGCCTCACCGCAGCTCATAGAAGTTGTACGGCCCATCCTTACTTCCGCTGTGGCCCCTGAATAGAGGGCACAACCTGTGGTTTCCCCACCTGCTGAGCAAATCCAGAAGCCCTGTCTGGCCAGAGAATTCAGTGCCTAATCTCGCCTGATCAGGATCCCCAGTGAGCCATGCAGCCTGTGGGGTCCATTAGGGCAGGGCAGCTACCTCAGAGCCGCACCTACTGCTGAGCACAGCACCCAGTCCTGTCTAGGAAGCCTGACCAAAGAACCCCGTGGAGCCCATCGTACAGCATCCACCTCCCCCAACCCTCACTCTTAAGGCAGTGGCCTCACTCAAAAATGACCCTGCCCAGTATCAGGGCCCACAGCTGGACGTTCCCAGCAGGCATGTTCAGAAATCCAAAGTAAGCTGATTGATGAATGGTTTCTGCCTAAGCAAACCCACAAAACCCGGAAAAGGGCACTACTTGCTCATATGCATAGATACCAGTGTAAGGAATGAAGGATCACAAAACTCTCTACCAAAGTACACTAATAAAACTTTAATAACTGACCCTAAAAATAGGGATCTATGATCTGTCAAAGAATTCAGAATAATACTCAAACTTTCGTCAACTGTAACAAAGACAGACACCAAATGAAATTAAGAAAACCATGCATTACAAAATGAAAAGTTCGACAAAGAAACAAGCTATTAAAAAGTAACATCAACACAAATCCTAGAGCTTAAAAATACGATGACCCAAAAACTCAATGGAGAACTTCAAAAGCAGACTTAACTGAGCAGAAGACAGTTATCAGTGACCCACAAGACAGGACATACAAAATTATTCAGTCAGAGAAACAAAGAGAGTAAAGAACGCCTATGGGATTTACGGAACGCAATCAAAAGAAATAATCACATTATGAGAATTCTGGAAGGAGACGAGAAAGAGAAAAGGACAGAAAGTACATTTAAAGCAGTAATGGTAACAACTGAAACCTCCCAGATCTGGGGAGAGAAATGGACATCCAGATCCATGAGGCCCAAAGGACCCCAAATCAGCTGAACGTGAATCAGGCTACCTCAAAACACATTACAATTAAAGTGTGAGAACGCAAACACAATTCTGAAAGCAATAAAAGAGTGCAGTTACACACACATAAACCCCCTAAGACTCTAGACAGATTTCTCAAAGGAAATGTTTCAGGCCAGGGGAGACTAGGATGACATAGTGAAATATTAAAGTAACTGTCAACCAAGATCTACATTCGGTGAAGTTGTCCTTCAGAAATGGAAAGATAAAGACTCTCCAGAACAAAAAACTGAGGAAGTTCATCATCACTTCTAAGACCTGCCTCACAACAAATACTCAAGTGAGTTCTGTAAGTGGAAGTAAAAGGACACTAATTAACATCATAGAGGTATTAAAAGGTAGTATAAAGCTCGCTGGTAATGGTAAACATATAATCAAAGATTCTGGAATATGGTAATTGTGGTGTAGAATTCACTTACAACTGCAGTTGAAAAGTTAAACAAAACAGTAAGAGTAACCATGACTACAATAATCTTATTACTGAATACAGAATACAAAACAATATATAAACTATAATACCAATAACCTAAAATGGTTTAAACATAAATGAATTAAATTCTACAAAGTAAGTAGGATGGCTGAATGGACTAAAAAGAAGTTACAACTACATGCCGTTTACAAAAGACTCACTTCAGCCTTGGAGATATACTTACATTATCAGACAAAACAGACCTTAAAAATGGTAAAGAGAAACAAAGGAGGTCATTAAATAGTGACAAAGGGGTCAATCCATCAAGTAGATAAAACAACTGCAAATATTTATGCACCCAACATCAGACAACCTAAACATACAAAGCAAAAGCTAAAAGCTAACAGAGCTAAAAGGAGAAATAAACAGCAGTATCATAATAATTGGGGACTTTAATATCCCACCTTCAAGTCAACATGGAGAGACATTTCAGACAGAATCAGTAAGGAAAACAGCAGATTTGGACAACACAAGAGAACAAACGGACCTAACAGACATATAAAGAAATTTAAGACAACAGCAGCCTACACCTTCTTCTCAAGCAAACACGGAACATTTTCTAGGACACAAAATATGTCGAGCCATGAAACAAGTCTTAGCAAATTCAAGAAGACATCATAACAAGTATCTTTTCCAAACACGATGGTATGAAACTAGAAAATAATCGGAAAGAAACCGGAAAACACGCAAATAAATGGAAATTATACAATGCCTTCCTGAACAGCCAGTGGTTCTAAAGAGAAATTAAAGAGGAAATGAAAGCAGCTTGAAATAAAAATGGAAATAAAACATACCAAAACTTATAGGATGTAGCTAGCAAAAGCAGTCCTAAGAGGGAAGTTCATAGCAATAAACACCTACGTTAGGAAACAAAAACCTCAAATAAACAACCTAACTCTATACCTCAAGGAACTAGAAAAAGAAGAACAAACTAAGGCCAAAGTGAGAAGGAAAGAAATAATAAAGATCAGAGCAAGAAATAAATGAAATAGAGAAGAGGAAAGTAACAGAAAAATTAACAAAACCAGAAGTGTGTTCTTTGAAGAGATAAGCAAAATTGACAAACTTTTAGCTAGACTAAGGAGAAAAGAGAGAAGACCCAATCCAATAAAACTATAAAGGAAAAAGAAGACCTTATTAGAGCTGACGTCACAGAAATACAAAGGATCATAGGAACCCACTATGAACCAACAAACTTGACAACCTAGAAGAAACCAAGAAATTCTTAGAAACATAAAGCCCACCAACACTGAATCAGGAAGAAATAAAAAACCTGAACAGCCCAATTACTGGTAAGATTGACTCAGTAATCAAAAGTCTCTCAGCAAAGAAAATCTCAGGGCCAGATGGCTTCACTGGTGAATTCTACCAAATATTTAAAGAATTAACAACAATCCTTCTCAGACTATTCCCAAAAAAAATAAAAAAGGAAGGAATGCCCCCAACTCGTTTTATGAGTCTAGCATTACCCATTTAATACCAAAACGAGAAAGAACACTACAAGAAAACAAAACTACAAGCCAATATCCCTGATAAAGATAGATGCAAAAATTCTCAGTATGATACTAGCAAACCTAATTCAGCAGCACACTAGCAAGATCATTCACCATGATTAAGTGGGATTTACACCTAGGATGCTTCTACACACATCAATATGATACATCACATTAATACAAGGAAAAAAAGTCCTATCACCATCTCAATAGATGCAGAACAAGCAGTTGACAAAATTTAACGTCCATTCGTGATAAAAACTCTTAATTCAGTATAAAAGAAATGTATCTAGGGGTGCCTGGATGGCTCAGCTGGTTGGGCATCTGATTTCAACTCAGGTCATGATTTCGCGGTTCATGAGTTCGAGCCCCGCATCAGGCTCTGTGCTGACAGCTCAGAGCCTGGAGCCTGCTTCGGATTCTGTGTCTCCCTCTCTCTCTGCCCTCCCCTGCTTGTGCTCTGTCTCTCTAAACTCTCGAAAGTAAAAAAAAGTAAAATGAAAAAAAAGAAATGTATCTCAACTTAATAAAGGCCATAAATGACAAGCCCACAGCTAAAATCATACTCAATAGCAACTTTTTTCTAAGATTAGGAACAGGACAAAGATGCCCACTCTCACCATTCCTATTCAACCTGGTATGGAAAATCCTAGACTCCACCAAAAACAGATCAATGAATTCAGTGAAGTTAAAGAATACAAAATTAACATAGAAAAACCAGTAGTATTTCTATACAGTAACAAATTATCTGAAAAAGAAATAAAGAAAATGATCCTATTTATAATAGCATCAAAAGCAAGAAGATGCTTAGGCATAAATTTAACAAAGGAAATAAAAGATCTCTACCTGTAAACTACAGTGATGAAAGAAACTGAAGTCACAAATAAATGGAAAGGTATCCCAAGTTCATGGATTGGAAGAATATTGTTAAAATGTCCTACTATCCAACCACCATATATAGATTCAATGTAATCCACATCAAGATTCCAATGGCATTTTTTAGAGAAGTAGGGAAAAAAAATTCTAAAACCTGTACTTTAACCACAAAGGACCCCGAACAGCCAAAGTAATCTTGACAAGGAACAAAGTGGGAAGCATCACACTTCCTGATTTCAAGCTACATTATTAAGCTATAGTTACCAAAACAATCTGACTAGGCTAAAGACAGATACATAGACTAATGGAACAGAATCAAGAGCCTAGAAATAAATCTATACATATATGGTCAACTAGTATTTCACAAAGGACCCAAGAATACTCAAAGAAGAAAAGACAGTCTCTTCAGAAATGGTGCTTGAAAAGTGGACATTTACACGTAAAAGAGTAAAACTGAAAGCCTATCTTACATGACTCACTTGAAACTGAAATTACTCACTTCAAATTAACTTGAAATGAATTAAACACTTAAATGTAAGACTTGAAACTGTAAAATTCCTAGAAAAAAAACAGAGGGAAAAAAACTCTTTGACACAGGTATTGGCAATCATTTGTGGGTCTTGGCAATGATTTTTTTGGGTATGAAACCCAAAGCACAAGCAACAAAATAAAAAAACAAATACGTGAGACTGTATCTAATTAAAAAGCTTCTGCACAGCAAAAGAAACCATCAGCAAAATGAAAAGACCTATGAAATGGGAAAAAAAATTTATTTGCAAACCATATACTAGATAAGGAATATCCAAAATATATAAAGAATTCGTACCACCCAAAACACACACACACACACCCCTCAAATAATCCAACCTAAAAAACAGGTAAAGGAATGAGACATTTTTCCAAAGAAGATACACATGGCCAACAGGTACATGAAAAAGTGCTCAACATCACTCATCAACAGGGAAATTCAAAACAAAACCAAAACAAGATACTGCCTCACACCTGTTAGAATGGCCATTATTAAGACAAGAGGTAACAAATGCTGGTGAGGAAGCAGAGAACAGGAAACCCCTGTGCACTGTTGGTGGGACTGTAAAATGGTTCAGCCACTGCGGAGGACAAAATGGAGGTTCCTCAGAAAGTTAAAAATGGAACTACCATATGATTCAGCATTCCTACCTTTGATAACATATCTGAGGGAAACAAAAACACTGTGTCAAAGAGCTTTCTGCACCTCCTGTTCATTGCAGCAGTGGTCACAAAAGCCAAGACATGGAAACAACCTAAGTGTCCACTGATAGACGAATGGATAAAGAGGTTGTGGTGTATATACACACACACTCTCTCTCTCTCCCCCTCCCTCCCTCCACACGTGGTGTGTAGCGTGTATATTACATATGTATAACAAATAGTACTCAACCATAAAGAAGAAGGAAATCCTGCTGTTTGTAACTCACGGATGGAATTTGAGGGCATTATGCTAAGTGAAATAAGCCAGACACAGAGAGAGAAATACTGCATGACCTCAAACATGCAATCTACCATCTACTAAAAAAGAGACAGAGAGTGTCACAGAGAGAGAGAGAGAGAGAGAGACACACACACAAAGAAAACTAACTCATAAAGATCAGATTTGTTGTCACCAGAGGGAGGGGCTGGGATGAGACAATTGGATGAATGTGGTCAAAAGGCAAAAATGTCCAATTTTTACGAAATCAATCAGTACTAGGGAGGTACTGTACAACACGATGACAGTTAACACTACTGTACGATAACGTGAAAGTTGTTAGAGAGTAAGTATAAATATTAAGAGTTCTCATCACAAGGACAAAACTTTTTCGTTCTCTTATTTTTGTATCTGCAGGAGATGACAGATGTTAATTTATTGTGGTGATCATGTCACAATACATAGAAGTGACGTTACTGTATACCTTGAGCTCACATAGTACTGTATGTCAATTATATCTTAATAAAACTGGGAAAAGGAATGGCACAGAGTTATAAACATTATTAAATTTTATTAACAAAAACTTTGTACATTTTCTTTAATACATGTGGAATTTTACATCTAGGTAAAATAACAACACATTCAAAATTTACCATTTGTACAAATTGTTACAGAATAACAACCAGTGGGTTAAATAAGTAAAATAAACCACACCGATTTTTTTAATTATCTACAAAAGATTTTTCTTTAAAATTCCCCTGAACATATAAAAATAAATTAATTTTACTTTTCAATTAAATCTACCAATTAGAAATATTACAAATCAAAATATCAATGTTATCTTATGAATTTCTCACAATACAAAACAGATTCACAAAACCTTATTTACAGAAATGAGGTAAGAACTGTGCAATGTTTAACCAAGAGACATATTGCAGAATTAACATGTTCTTCCAGCTAAGTACACAGTGGAGGTCTAATTACAGCTGGGTCTTTTCCACTAATAATTCACACATTTGAGAACAGTGCAGTGATTACATCCCCAATTGTTTCATCCCTACTCCGCCGCACCGGCACCCCGGGGGTGTGGCTACCCCAAGTGTAAGGACTGTAAATACAGACTCCACCTGTTCCAGGAACTGCAGTTGTTTGGTTTGTCTGCAATCACTGTCAGTAAATGGGAAGTTGTTTAAATTAAAAAGAGAAATCTTACCAAATCCACTCGTTTTTCTTGTGACTCATTAGTGGATAAACACCCAGGTAATAAGTTTCGCCTGAGCTATCTACAGTGGCATAGTAAAGGTTCCACTCAAGGCAGAAGCACGGGGAGGGCTGCTGTGCGACACCGACTGCTCCCACCACTCACAGGACTGACGACGCTGCAGGCCCGGCTGTCCAGAGCTGTTTCAACACAATGGAGGTACGAACAGGCACTTGATTCAGGCCAAACCCTACCAGCAGTTTCCAGAGTGGCCCCTCTTTCTGAAAGAAATCTTTCACTTTGAATTGATCTGGTTCCCCCAGCAGCCTTAGAACTCACTTAACTCAAAATATGAGTAGTTAACTTTAAAATATGAGTAGGTCTTAGCACTTTAAAAAAAAAAAAAAGTGTTTAGCAAAAGAAAATTACCTTTAGCAGAAGCAGACGTTACCATCCTAACTTGATTACCAAGATTGGCCAAATCCCATCATAAAGAAAATTTTTCTAACAAAGATTGCCAAGTCCCAGTTGATGACCTATTAATTTGCAATATTTAGCCAATAAAACTCCAATAGAAGAAATTGAACAGTTCCTTAAAATTTGTCTTAAGATCAGACTCACGGAGCAAGCATACTGTAAACCAAACCAAAGACTGTGTTTCATATTCCAACTTGTACAACAAAATCAAAGTTTATAAATGGAACAAGTCTTTAGTTTTGCTGTTCATCTCTCCAACTTATAACAAAATGAGTTGTGCACCAACTATATTAAATTTCTCTTAGGTTGATAAATTCATTGCATGTAAATTATTTCATTGACAAAAGTTAGTTATTAAATTTTTTTTCAAAGTTCAAAAAAATCTGGGTTGAGGGATGGGGGATATGGGAATTCCATTTCAGTGCAACAAAGCAACAAGAAAATTAATCAAAGCCTTACAAGAATGTCCTTGTGGCAATTAATCCTTTGTTGTGCAGTTCATTTCTTGTCGCATTTCTTCATAGGTGTAGGAGGGCTGCAATGGCAGCCAGATGAAGTGCTAGAGCAGCAGGCGAGGCGATTTCTAGAGGTTTCTCAAGTGTCAACTTTTCTCTTGAGAGACGGGCCCAGTTTTATCACTAAGTCTCTGCAGTTAAACAAAACCAAAGGCGTTATTAGCTAAATGAATTTGTGGCCCGCACTTGAGGTAACCTTTTCTCAAGCTGGAATTAAAACTGAGATAAATGGTGGTGCATGTGGTTATTCCATCTTTTTCTACAAGTTGGCATGACTACTTCTCAGCACAATATAAAGACATGAATTTACTGGTAAACATTATCAGTTGCTTTATATTACCTTCAGCAGGATACAAAGAGAGAAGTGCCCATCTGAAGGCCAGAACTCATAGAGAATGGATGTAAAAATCCCCCAAATTGGCTTTTTCCACAAAAGCAGTAATATGGCATTATAGAAAATGAACTAAGAAAGTCACAGGTTCTGACCCCCATGTCCTAGCTTCCCCTGAAGCTTTCAACAGTTTGAGTCCCCTTTTACTAATCTATATAAAAACTTTAAAGTCTTCAAAGACTGAAATCACATGTACTATTGTATCTAATGGAGACACCTAGCACATAGGAGCGTACTCAGCAATATTATTTCCTGGGGCGCCTGGGTGGCTCAGTCAGTTAGGCAGCTGACTTTGGCTCAGGTCATGATCTCAGCTTTTGAGTTCGAGCTCCACGTCAGGCTCTGTGCGGACAGGTCAGAGCCTGGACCCTTCTTTGGATTCTGTGTCTCCCTCTCTCTCAAAGATAAACATTAAAATAAATTAAAAAATTAAGAGAAGAAATCTTATTTCCCAGCCTTGTTTTTCTCCCATTAGGTAATTAATACTGCTTATTCTCCTTATTTACTACTGTGGTTTTCCATTATGTTAAAACCAAAAGGCTTTCCATTACAATGTGCATTCCTGTACAACTCTGGAAAGGGTAGCTTGTGAATCCAGGCACACTTCGTTTTGCTGTGCTTCACTTTATTGCACCCCCTCTCAAACTGAAGGTCTGTGGCAACCCTGGGTCAAGCAAGTCTATTGGTGCTATTTTTCCAACAACATTTGCTCAATTTGTATCTCTATGTCGCATTTTAGTAATTCTTGCAGTATTTCAAACTTTCTCATTATTATTATAATCGTTATGGGGACCTGTGATCGGTGATTACAACTAGCCGAAAGCTCAGATGATAGCACATTTCGGCAATAAAAAGCATTTCCTATTTAAGGTATGTACTTTGTTCTTTTAGATGTAATGCTACTGCACACTTAACAGACTACAGGATAGTGTAAAGGTAATTTCTATACGCCCTGGGAAGCAAAACAATTCATCTGACTCGCTTTGTTATTGACACAGAATTTGCTTTATTGCAGTGGTAACAGTGGGACCTGAACTCGCACTATCATCAGGGTACGTCTATAATTCGCTTTTTAACACAAGAAAAAACTGAGAAGGGAAAAATGGTCTAAGAAGTTCCCACATGAATACAGAATCACTGAAATCTCCCACGTGCGCACCACTGGAGAGGTGCCTAGGCTTGTGTAACGCCAGTACTCACCATCAGGGAGTCAGAGAAACAGTGGGGCAAACAAAGGCACCGAAAAGTTGATGAAAACCAATAATCCTGTATTTTGAACCAACTCTTGTTAACTAAATAAAAACTAACACTTCTGAGAACTAACAGCACAGTAAACAGCAAGCTTTCAAAGTGATGGAAAAGAGCAAACATGGGGACTTTCCACACTGTTATCAGCCAAGTGTCCCACCTCATGGTTTTCCTTCTTCCTTCGCCTGACGTCCAGTCTCCATTCTCTATCCCAGTCTCTTTCCTCTAACACAGTTCTGCCCTGAACTCAAATTTAGAGGAAACATTTACACTCCAGTAAAGTAGACCTAATTGAAGGGGAGAATTAATAGAAAGAAACAGCCTTAAAATGTGTGCTACCCTATGGATGGCACACTGCTCCTGCAGCCAGGTTTAATTTATCTTCATGTGTACAGTGAAAGGGTAAGTAAGATGCTATCACTTAAATGAAATTAGGAAAATATTTAAATTCCATTACAAATGTGATTATGATTTAGTTTCTTTTTAAAATTAATCTGGCAGAATAACTGGAGTGCCCTAAAATTTATATTTTAATTTTATTATAAATGTAATTCAGTTTTAGAAAGTACTGTAAAGCCAAATAAAAATATTCCAAAATTATCTAGACTGGCTTTATAATTATAGACTAATTAGACAGAGATTTTCAAAAAATCCCAACTTTTATCTTTTGAATGGACTGTCCCATACCACTTACTGTAACTGAAATACATTTTCATTTTCAAACTGCTAAATTATAAAACATCCTTCAAGCCATATGCACAAATTTAAACCAATATACTTAAGGGATATATGAATTGGCTTGGGTCCCTCATGTTTACACTACCCAGCTGCTGAAACAACTGGTTTTAAGATTAAATTATCAGGGGAATAATACATTTAAAAAAAAATAAGAGAGAAGAGCTAGAGACCGTCATCTCTGATTAATCAATCAAATTCTTTTTATTTCACTAGACATAAGAAAGCAAAGGTACTTACTGTTACTTTCTGACTTGCATTATCGCCGTGGATGGTGAGGAACGGGTTGGTGGTCGCGGGGTGCAGCGGCGGCGCCGGCGTGCCCCCGAGCAGGTTGTTAATCGGTATCTGTGCCGGCCCAGGCATCTGGAGCTGCTGCAGTTCAGGCTGGTGGTGCTGCTGGTGGTGGTGCTGTTGCATTAGCTGATACAGAAGGGCCTGATGCTGTTCCTTAGGTAAGAACACGTGTGAGAAGGTGAGTTCCCGGGCACAGAATTCAGCGGGCAGTAAAGCCTGACTTTTCTATTTTCTTCTATTTACTTTAGATAATATTAGATATTTAAATATAGGCCGCATTCAAACTACTAAGAAAACAAGTTATCTTATCCAGAAAAATACACTGCAATAGGTAATGGCCATTTGTTATAAAATGTCTGTTTTATTAATAAAATGGCTTATTTTCAAAAAGGGCAAACAAATATAGGAGATCTCTATTTAAATTAGGTTATCCATGATAATGAAGGGCGGCAGCAGCAGAGAAGTCACAAGTTATCTGTACTGACTTTAGAATGTGGGCCATTCTCGTTCCCAATTCTGGGAACTTAAAGTCACTTTTAAAGTTCTCATTCATGTCAACAAAGAGTGCTTTCTTGGTGCAGTTTATGAGACTATTCTTTGCAACAAACATGTATTTCATTTCTTGAGTGTTTTACTATGTGCCAGCCAATGGTTTGAGACCTATCNGGGGGTAAGAGAAACAAAAATGTTAGGGTGTGACTACTGGCAAGGATCAGGGTAAACAGGCGTGTAAGACCGTACGGCAGGGTGGAAGTCTGGAACAGACCGCTCAGGGCGGTTCTCACTTAGACAAGGACTCGGAGGCGAGGAAGGGATCTGCTCGGAGGGGGAAGGGACGGGATTTCTAGGCTGATGGAGCAGCTGGTGCTACGGGACGATTGTGGGGGCATATCCAGTGTGATCGGGGACCAGCACAGAGCCCAGGGGCAGGCCGGAGACAAGTGAACAAGCAGGAGACGGAGGGAAACGTGGGCCTCACGGCGGGAGGCCGTGAACACTTTGGCTTCTGCTCAAAGTAATATGGGAAGCGAGAGGACAGTTTCGAGCTGCGGAGTGACGCAGTCCGACTTGGGACTTCTTGATGGACTCAATAGGAGGCATCAGACAAGCACGAAGGATGACTGCGAGGTTTTGGCTTGAGCAACCGCAAGTACGGTGCTGGCTCTGGCTAAGGCGGGCAGAACTACAGGTGGGGCAGGTGTGGAGCAGGTTCGCAGTGCAGACCTGGACACGCTATGCTTGAGATGTCCATCAAAATATCCAAATGGAGACCTCAAGCAAGCAGCTGGATACAGGAATCTGAAATTCCAGAGAGGGGCCTGAGCTGAAGAGGGAACATCCACACATATGTAAAGCTGGAATGGAGGATAGCTTTTGAAGTTCTTTGACTGGAGGAGAAGATCACTGAAATTCTAGGATACTCTAAAAATGAGAGGCTGAGGTGAGGACAGGGCCCAGGAAAGGATGCTAAAAAGGAATGAACGGTTAGGTAGGGAGAACGCCAAGATAATGTGGTATCCGGAAGGTGAAGGAGGAGAGAGTGATCAACTCTGTCAAACGCTGTTGCTAGATCAAGTAGAAGAAGAATGACAACTGTCCACTGGACTTAGCAGCATGAAGGCCAACTGGGAGGACACAGCAAGCAGAAAAACTGGGCAGCAGTTGGTGGGGCAGGGGCGACTGGCCAAGCAAGAGTTTTTCTTAAAACGAGAGAAGTTAAGTATGCCTTAAAATAAGATGGGATGCCTGTCAATGAACCAATGTCATCCCACACCCGTGGCCGACAAAGAAAAGGTAGAGTTTAAACCACTTCAGTTCTTGTGGCCTCTGAGCAGCGGTATGCTACAACCTCCTTGTGAACCATGTTCTAGAGAGGAGACTATTATCATCTTGATTAATAGGAAGAACCCCCAGTAAATGGAACTTTAGTACTTCACATTAAAATGAGAAAGAGATAAGAAAATAAGACCACATTTTAGTGTAACCATTATAGAAGAATTTATATACGATCTCTCTTTATACTACTGTAAGAACAGTTAACAGTGAAACTGATGATCCAGAATCAAAACAAATATTTTCAATATATTTTTGATTAAAGCAAAAGAATGGGTAGATACATTTTATTTTCAAAGATTTTATTTATTTTTTACAAGATTAAAAAAAATTTTAAGTTTATTTAAAGAGACAGAATGCATGTGCAACTAGGGGAGGGGCAGAGAGCAAGAGGGAGAGAATCCCAAACAGGCGCTGCGCTGTCAGCATAGAATCCAATGTGGGGCTCAAACCCACGAACCTTGAGATCATGATCTGAGCTGAATTCGGACGCTTAACTGACGGAACCGCCCAGGCACCCCACTTTTTTCTTTTTAAGCAGACTTCACGCTCAGCACGTAGCCCGAGGCGAGGCTTGAACTCACAAATCCAAGATCAAGACCTGAGCTGAGATCAAGAGTCTGACGATCAACTGACTGAGCCACCCAGGGACCTCCCCCTCTCCACCCCCACAGTAGATACATTTTGGAAAGAAGTTCTAAACAAAGGCTGAAATTCTGAGTTAATAAATAGTGCCTTGTTCAAGCAGTCCAACTCAATGAAGTACACTAGGGAAATAGAGTTGGACAGAGTCACTGACCACATCTAACCCTGTCTCGCTTTAAGTTTATCAGCACACAGAGCCAGGGTGTCTTGCATGTGAGCCGCACACTTCCAGTCTGTTTTTTTCTTTCTTTTTAAAGATTTCATTTTTAAGTAAATCTCTACACCCAACACAGGGCTTGAAATTACAACCTCAAGATCGATAGTCATATGCTCTACCAACTGAGTCAGCCAGGCACCCCCCCACACACACTTCCAGTCTTAGTCAGTTCTTCCTCCTCTCTTCTTCAAGATACCTATTCCACGTCTTCTCTCTCCTCTAACCACCAATACTCTTTATCTCCCTCAGCTGATACCTTTACTTCCAATTCCAATTTTAAAAACTAGAAACACTAAAAGTGGTTTCCTCAACCTCCTATCACGAAAACCCTGACAGCTGCTCTGCCTGCCTCTTCATACATACAGTCGAAAGCTGCTCTCGTCTCCTCTCCCCTCCCCTTCCTCTCTGAAGAACTTTGCTGCTCTGTTATCCTTCCTCTCTCCTGCACCAGGAATCTTCCGATCAACATAGGTGCTGTCGTATTCAAAGTGAATAGAAACTTCCCGTTAGACCGTGTCTTTCTTCCGTAGCTGCCCCCTCACCTTTTTTATTTTTTAAGAGAGCATGTTTGAGAGTGAACAGGAGAGAGGCCGAGAAAGAGAATCCTAAGCAGGCTCCATACCAGAGCTCGATCTTCCGACTATGAGATCATGACCTGAGCCGAAATCAAGACTTAGGGACACTTAACCGACTGAGCCTCCCAGGTGCCTCATTTTTTTTCTTTTTAACAGTAAAGTGTCTGGCGTTGCTGGTACTGCATCTCCACTTCCTCTCCTGCCATTCTCCTTTGCACTATTCAATGAGGTTTTTACTTCTCACCAAAACCCACAACTGTCAACAACCTCTAGACAGCCAAATCCAGTGGTCAGTTCTTGTCCCCCCAGAAATATTTTACACAGCTCAATCTTCCCTTTGTTCGGAAATTCCTATCTCTGCATCCTCCTTGGACCCCAGACTCCTATGGCTGCCCAGTCCACATCTCGCCTGAACATCTAAACACACATGGCAAACGTGGGATGTCTGTAACAGAACTTCTGGTTTCTCTGCAAAACCTGTTGCTCCTCCGAGTCTTCCAAATCTCCGGAAAACTCAACATCGGCTGTTCAGGACTCTTCTTTACCCTGAATGTCTGACACATAAGACTTGTTGGTTCTGTCTTCAAAATACACAATCCCCACCAGTCTCCTGCCCACATTCATCGTGCTGTTTCAGACACATCTTCTCCGTGAACTACACCAACAGCCTCCCTGTCTCTTCTTTTGTCCCCGTCTCCCCTCCCGACACATACGGCCAAGCTAACCTTTTAAAAATGTGAATTGTTACCTTACTATTCTGTTCACATCCTCCAATTCTTTAAAACAATCCTCAAAAGTGAGGATATATGCAATAAGATTTTAAAAGTTGAGGTAATTATTAAAACTAAGTCATTAGTACATTATATACTATTTTGATACATGTGACAATTTCCAGAATAGAAAAGCAAAAAAAAAAAAAAAAAAAAAACNAAAAAAAAAAAAAAAAAAAATCACAAATGGCTTTTCATCATCTTTAACCTAAATTTCCTGCCACAGACAGCCACACAAGGCCCACCTGTGACCTTCTCGCCTCTGCACCAGCCTCTCATCCTGCATTCATGCTGGCCTTCTTTCTAGAGTTCAAAACATAAACACAGGTGGTCTTGCACGACTGTCTCTCTTCCATTTCCCCATGTCAAGAATTCATGCTCCTTCAACTGTTATTCAGGTCCGTACTCAAAAGTCACATACGTGAAGAGGCAAGACCCTCCTATGTAAAAAGGCCCCCATCCCACAGTTCCTCTGTCCCCTTATCCTCCCTGATTTTTTTTCTTAGTACCTCACCACAAAAACTATACATGTAGTTACTGTCCATCTCCACTGTCAGAACAAAACTCCATGAAAATGCAGAGTCGTCCTCACCACCGCATTTCCACAGTCTACAAGAGGAACCACAGTACATGGTCTAATATTCGCAAATGAATCAACGATAATGTCGCCACAGGTACTGCAGACTATACCAAATGGCCAGACAAACTATTTTTGGGTGACGCATCCCATAATGCTGTTCACAAAGCGGACAACTTAGACCCATGCTGAACATCGATTACAACTTGGGTCACTTGCTCCTAATAAAAATCAAGTATTATCAAAATGCAGAACTTACTGGCGTGAGCTGCTGAGAATTTAACAACTGCTGAAACTGCTGTTGGTGAAGGAATATCTGTCTTTGCTGGTCAGAAAGTAATCCTAGTCCTGAGGCACTGAAAAACGATTACAATTCTTACTTTCTACTAGATATCTTTAATGGTTTTTAACATGTAAAATGAAAGACAACTTTACAATTTGATGTTCAATAAGTTAGCAAAGTCAAATTTTTAAACACATTATCTGATCACAAAATCCTGTACAAATTTCTTATTTCCCTTTCTCTCTGTACACAGATAAACAAGAATTCACACTGTCAAGAACCGTTTTGTTTTCCTTTTTATTATAAACCAAGAAGGCACTAAGTATTTTATGGGATAGAAATTTAAATTGTTTATAACATGCATGTAATAATTTTTACTTCAGGATAATTTAACCCATACTAAGTAACACATATGTAAAACAAAGAAAGAATTCCAACTACTGAGTGACTTGACCTAACCTTTTTTAATGGTCCCAATGGTCAGTAAAATTAAGCACCAATCAAAAGGGAGCCAGAAGAAATAGTCTACTAGTATCCAGTGCAATGCATTTAAAATGGTTTATTCCTCAAAAGTATGTTCAATAACAACATGGCTTTCGTCTCCTATTTTGAAGTCAAATGAAATTCCAGTACAATGAAACAGTGTCACTCACTGGAAATTCAAATATTTGACT
The DNA here is from genome assembly GCF_008692635.1 of Crocuta crocuta. Taxonomy (NCBI): domain Eukaryota; kingdom Metazoa; phylum Chordata; class Mammalia; order Carnivora; family Hyaenidae; genus Crocuta; species Crocuta crocuta. The sequence goes on from NW_027531522.1 coordinate 4,671,658, forward strand.
TACATCTGGTACCAAAAGCTTTGGTTATAAAACGAGCAAAATTGCATAGCTGAATTTTAAGAAATCAATATTCATATGTGATCTTCATTACAAGACTGTTCTTCAGAATTTATGATACATGGAGGGATCGTACGGGGAGGAAGGTACAAGGGGAGAGAACACACAACAAGAATGAAATTTTTAGCACAGAATATATTTAATGCTTTGCTACTAACGGTGATTTAATTTTGTTTTAATTTGAATTACTTAAGTTTCAAAAATAAATCGTTTTCAGAATAATACACTTGGTCTAGAAGTTTGCTGGATTTTAATTTCTTAGATTGTATCTATAAGAAGCACATTAAAAAATCCCAATCTAAAGTCTGGACAGCACTGGTACTACGTTGCACTGAAAACCCAAAGTATATTTAAGTGAGTTTCTTACCTGTTAGTCAGTGTGGCTGGCATTGGATGTGTTGCATTAGGTGGTACAGTTGTGTGGGTGAGGGGGGTAGGGTTCTGTGATATTGTGACAGGGGTCTGAATAACCCCATTTAAAGCTCCTACAATGCCATTAATTGCCAGTTGGTTACCTGGCAGAGCTCCAATTATTCCACCCACTCCAGGCACTGCAGGAATGGTGGATGTTACAGTCTGCATTCCACTAGCCAGTGCCCCCACTGTCACACCATTGACCTGCTGAACTCCGCTAACGCCCGAGCCCGGCTGCGCTGGACTCTGCCCAGCAGGAGGTGGGGTAGAAAGAGCAGAAGAGCTGCTGGTGCTCTGTCCACTGGAGGTTAAGTCCTAGTGTAAGAAAGAATAGAGACTTCAGTTAGGAAGAACACAGCAAAACTATTTAAAATCATTTTAAGTCATTTAATGTGATCTACTATTGTTCATAAGAAAAACACAGAAATGAAACTAACCACACCCAAATTACCTGATTTAACACAGGGAGAGAATTATCAGGTAAGAAGCTGTTTCCTAGATGAGGGCTCTTACTGCTGTTCAAGGAATCAGTTGTAGGAGCTAGAATAATAAAAGACAAAAAGAAACCTACTTACCCTGTTAAATTGCATCATGTGTAAGATTAAAGGCTTATCTAAAAAGCTTATCCTGAAGCCCACATTAAAAACACTTAAATATTAAGTCTTGCTATTTCTAATACTAGCTTAAATGGAAAAATCCATAACTCTATTGAATACTATGGCTTTAAATCAATAGAGATCATTACACATTTAAATAACTTATCATTAAATTATGTACTAAAGAAGTCACAGCATATTCAAGTAGATCACTTAACAGATTCTTCACATTCTCTGCGAATAAGTTACCATTCCTTTCCTTCATATAACTGGTAACCAGTTATTATTCACTTATTATGAAGAAGATATGGAGAGTCTAGCCTACTTTCCTTAGATACAAAATAAATATGTTCACACTTACCATTCTGTGCTGAAAACGCATGCATTTGATGAGATGGACTAGGATTTGTTGTTATTGTTGGAAAAGGCACTGAGAGCTGTGCATTCAATAACTGAAGACGTTCTTTTTTGGCTGTCAAGTTTTTAATCTGTTCTTCTAATCTTCGATTTTCAACTTGAAGTTGGTGTAATGACTTTAGCATTCCTAAAACTAGCAAACATTTGGATGGCTTTAATAATGACAGGTTCCCACACACGACTAAGTATTTTACAGACCTGAGTGTCAATAACTTTAGAAATAAGTTAATATAGGAAAGCAGAAATTCTGTAAAGCATTTTTAAATTACTAGGTACTAGGGGCACCTGAGTGGCTCAGTCAGTTAAGTGTCCGACTTCAGCTCAGGTCGTGATCACACAGTTAATGGGTTCAAGCCCCGTGTCAGGTTCTGTGATGACAGCTAGCTCAGAGCCTGGAGCCTGCTTTGGATTCTGTGTCTCCCTCTGTCTCTGACTCTCCCCTGCTCACATTCTCTCTCTCTCTCAGAAATAAATAAAACATTAAAAAAAATAAGTTAAATTAATAGGTTTTATTTCTAAATTTATATGTAGATATAAATATACCATAATATATGTGTGGATATAAGCATAAAGGGATAGCGGTCCTTCTGGAAACTTTGATGCCACATATCAAAAAAACCCCACCCACCTGATTCAGGTAATTTCCATTTCTCAAGGAAAAATGCTAGGAACATTTTATTCTCACCAAAATAAAATCCTAATTAAAAAAACCAAAGCGCCTGCCAAAATTTTTCATTCATATCATGTTTAAGATGGGAGAGAATCCCTCCACTTCCCTTCACAATAAAGAGCCCAAGTGTGCGTGCACTGCTCCGTTAAGCTGGGCGAGGGCGAGCCACCCGGCCTGCTGCTGCCCACGTTGCCCAGCAGGGAGCAGTGTGCGCGCGCCGCAGCCCACACTCCCGGCTCCCAGAGAAAGGCGTGTGTTGCTGTAGCAAGGCCTTTTCCACCCTGTCTCATCCCCTCAAATGCAGTTGCAATCCCTTCCACAACTCGGACGTCTCGGCTGACAACACAGAGGGGCTGTACCAGGGTGATGGACACTTTAAAAGTTCTGTGTACATATTAAAAGTTGTATTTGTTTAACACGCCCTCAGGGCCTTCCGAAGACACAACTGTACTGGTACAGACATATATGGTCATTTCCCAAGGATTTAACTTTTATCCCTCCTCTTCAAGATCCCACAAAGAAATCCTTAGTGTACCCAAATGAGATGCAATAAGACTAAGCTAAACCTGTCCTCCAGCTATCATGTTTAAAGGATTATCCCGGCATGAATTTCCTCACAATTAGCATTTTTTGTCAGGGCACCATTCATAAAAAAAAAAAAAAAACAATTTATGGCACTTGCCTACTAACAATAAGCAAAATGTTTTGTTTGGCTATAATAAAGCAGCAAAAGTTTATATCCCCAAATGATAAAAACCATCCATTTTTCCCTCAAAAAATATATATCCTTAACATTAGCCCAGCTTCTCCAGCTAACCACCGCTTATAGGAACTGTGCTTTTCTGGCTTTTTTCACCCATGGTCCTCCAGAATACTTAACATTGGAAATACTAAATATACATATACACACATACATACACACATATACATACATATATATATATACACACACACATATATATAATATATATTATGTATATACATACATAAATACAATTTAATAAGTTAATGATATATAATAAAAGAAAATCCTATGTAATTTAGTAATCGTTATTCCTGCTCATCTAAATTGTAAAATTAGGAACACCGCTCGCCATACGTGACTATATGCACTTGTAAAAATGAATTCTCCAGAGGTAAGCCAGTTTTCTTCAAACAAGTGAAGAGAAGATATAACTCACGTGTTTTACTAAAATGTGAAAACTGGTTAAGAACAAAGTACCAATGTTAAAATAATTCAAAACAGTAACAATAACCACTGAACAGATAAGTGCTTACTATAAGCCAGGCAATGCTCTTCACAGTTTTTATGCCATTTAATCCTCAAGGCAACAGTATGATATAGGTACATTATTATTCCCATTCTACAAATGGGAGATTAAAACGCATGGACATTAAGAAATTTGCAAAAGATTGTATTGTTAATAACAGGTAACGCTATTCTGCAGTGAGACTGCAGAATCGCTATTACACCATCACTCCATACTTTCTCACCATATTATAGAAATGTATTTCACAATTTCACTGCTACTCCTGATGAAGTGTGACTGCTGCATCTATCCATCTGTCTGTCCATCCATCTTTCTTTAAAGACATAAAAAGAATACTTACTGTCGCTAGGAGTACCCTGTTCTAATAAAAACTGCTGGCCTTCACTCCACTGCCTCTCCAAAAGCTGTTCTATGCTGGCTGCTACTGGAGGCAGATTTTCCAAACTGCTGTTGACTGGTTGATCATAGCGAATCTGTAAGCTGCTTACAGGAGATCTGTTGAAAATATTAACTCTCAGGTTAAACGGAAAGAGAGTGCATTCACACTTCTTACCTTATGCTGGCCCATTTTCTGTACAAGTTATCTAACTCTAGGCTGCCTGTGCTGGAAGAATGATAAAACCATAATCCACCCTAAAATTGAGTAATTACCATTCTCCCTCCCCAAATTATAAAATCATGGGAATAGCTGGCTATATATACTCAGTAAGTAAAAACCACGAGAACACATAAGCACAACACCAATAATCTCTGAAATAAGCTGTAAAGGAAGTTGATACAGCTTTAGACAAAAGAAGGAAAGATAGTATTAGAAAACTTTAAAATAATTAGCCAGAAGAGTTCCACAATTCTGCTTTAATATGCACATCAGATGAACACTGTACAATTATAATAACGTAGAAAGCATTTTAATACACAAAGAAAGAATCTCAAATATCAGGAAAAGGAAATTTTTAATGATTTTGAAGAAGCCTTTTGTTTTAAAGGCAAAAATACTTATTTTCTATTATTTTCTGGATTAAGGAGTATTAGCAAGACCAAAGTAAACTTTTATTTGAGCCCTTTACACAAATTTTTCGAAAATATCTTAGACCTGTACTTCAAACGGTAATAACTCTTTCAAAGCAAATACTACTTAGATTAAGATAAATATGTAATGTTCTCTCATTCACTTTTTGTTGTAAATTAGTAAACATGCCCATTTCTGGTCTCCAGCCTCTACACTAACATGAGACATTAGAAAAAGGCTTTGGAGTTTCCAAAGGGTTTCCACATAATTATCTTGTATGATCTTCAACACAACAACCTAGGAGAAGTCAAAAGTGTGGCTTATTGGTTCCATTTCTATAGGAGGAAACAAGATGGGGCTTTAGTGACTTGTCCAAAGATTCACTGCTGGTAAACGGTAGAGCTGGGGCCACAACTCAGGTCTTCTAACACCCAGCTAGTGTTCAGCCACTGCCTCAATATGCGGCTCTACAAAAGTCTCTTGGAAGAACAAGTTAGACAAATGAGGTTTTTTCTTCCATACGTAAACATCAAGTGCTATATATAGTTGACCACCTCTCTCCAAATAACACATTATGCCAGGATAATTTAGGCTGTTACATGTCAGGCTGATTTTTAAAGGGTAATATAAAATTGGAAATATATACTAAAAAAAATTTAGTATAATTTACTGTTTGAAATTCCATTTAGCTAATGAAAAACTAAGAACTATTATGCTAAGCAAAATAGCACTAAGGGATCTTGCAGAATTTCTGTGTAGTTTCTAGGGTATTTTTAAGAGGGGAACACGGAAATACTTTCCCCACTAAGCAAATGAACAAAAGTCCGTTGGTTTTCTACTTTGAAAAGAAGAATAAAACAGTACAGAAGCAATCACAGCATAAAATTACAGATTAGTCACTTGATGTTATCATTGTGTGCTTCAGATTCTTAGTTTCAAAAGAAGGAATATTTCATTTCCTATAGAGCTCAATTAGGAAAAATACTACTACTTTTAGGTCATCCAAGAATTTTATAGGAAAAGAAACTAACTAGTGGTACCACTAGAAAACAGGAAAATTCGAGGTTAGTGAACTAATCTACTGATAAAGATGTTCCTTAACAGACATTACCAATACATCAGCAACACAGCAACAGATGCTAACAGTAATTTTTAATAGAATACTGAAGTTCAAATAGTTGAAAAATTTTAATTTCCCATAGTTGAGAGACAACTCCAGAATGGGCTTTTCCCTCCTTCTCTTCTCCATTCTCACCCAAGTCTAACCATGCTTGAGGCACAGTTTACAAAATTAGAGAGCAGACAGAAAACAAACTAGAAGAAGGTATAGAAGTTGAAAGTGGAATATAATTAATGATAAGAGAGCTACAGACTAAAGTTCGACTGTTTTCTATAAACTGGCACAACTGGCACAGTATTTCCTTGGACAGAAGACATGGGCACTTACACCGTGCTCAGAAAAATTCCACCATTTCAGGAGAACTCTGCAAAGAGCGTTCTGCTAACTTCCTTATCTCCTGAAGCACCTAAGTTCTTTCATATAACATCTAAGACAATTTTACAGAGCAATATAATACATTTATTATACTTTGATTCAGATCATTTTAGGAACTAGAGGGATTTCATTTTATTTAGCTTATTTTTTTAGTAATCTCTACACCTAACGTGGGGCTCAAACTTATGACCCCGAGATCAAGAGTCACCTGCTCTTCTGACTGAGCTAACCAGGAGCCCCAAGAAGTAGAGGGAATTCAGAAATGAGCCCCAAGAGGGGCACCTGGGTGGTTCAGTCGGTTAAGCGTCCGACTTCAGCTCAGGTCATGATCTTGTGTTTCATGGGTTTGAGCCCTGCATCGGATTCTGTGCTGGCAGCTCAGATCCTGGAGCCTGTTTCAGATTCTGTGTCTCCCTCTCTCTCTGCTCCTCCCCTGCTCAGTGCTCTGTCTCTGTCTCAAATATAAACTATAAAAATAAATAAATAAATAAATAAATAAGATATGAGCCCCAAGAACTAGGAACCAGAGATGAAGGGGTTCAAGTGCACTGCCTACAACACAGCTAAAACTGTAACCCAATGTTGAAAGCCTTGAGTCTGTAGCTTCAAAGGGTTTTAAGACTACTTCGTAACCAAAAAGATTTAGCCAAATTAATGTATTTAACAGTACCAGTAGCTAAATATACAAATGATAAAAACAAGAGAGTTCAAATAGACTGGAAATCGAAGAAAGGGTAGGTCTTTCTAAAAGCTTACAATCTAACCATGTGTGTAAATTAATATTCAAATTAATTGAGAATCATTTTTCTGGACTGTCCAGACATCCTTCTTATCTACAGAATGCTTTTACAGCCTCACTAATGTGTGCTCTGATAGGAGATAAAGAAGTCTCCAAATCTCCAAACGGCTCCCCTGCCCCGCCCTGCAGAGCAAACGGGCGCTTACCGTGGCGAGAGACTTCCCCGGGGTGAGCTTCCTCTGCCAGCCAGGCCGCGGCCATTGTCTCCGAGATCTTGATCTGCAGGGTAAATATTTCATAGCTGATAAAGTGACTCTCACTAGATAAGAGGTTTTAAGCTCTTGCCCTGATTTTCCCTAAAACGTTCATAAAACCTTTACTACTACTTTGCAGTTACTATGAAAGTAGATCTAGTATGTTGCTAGTTCAGAATTGCTGAACTGTGGCATGTTAAGGCGTTGTCCCTACACGTTTTTGTGGGTGTAGAAGGCCATGGATTATGTTCCGTTCTTTCATTCCTTTCAATTTTACAGCACAGAAGCGTGGTTTGCATTTGCAGTACCCTCCCCTCAGCCACTTTTAATTTCTACGGTTAAAGTAATGAATCACAGCTGTGGACAGCTCATCTGTATGCTTATCACAGCAAATCCTTATGCTTTGTATTTTTTAACACTTTGCATCCCAAGACAAGTCATAAAATACATAGTGTACTGCATAAAGCCACACACTGTAACTAAAACTACACACCTTCCGTGGATCCTCACACCAAGAATAAAGTCAAATATAACCCTAAAGATTTAAATGGACAAAAACAAGTAGGAAGATAGCATTCTGTACTTAAAAGGGGGAAAAAAGTTAATTTCTTCAGAATAATTCTTAGGTAACCCCAAATATCTCTGCTTGAAACGTAACTTGCATTTCCCCTACAGTCAGTTCCTTATAAAATCACCCAGGCTGGCCTCCCCTTATTCTCAGTCAGGTAACCTCTGACCTGAACGGGTAAAGACATGACTGATCCATTCTTGGTGAACTGCTAAACCCATTCCCTTCCCCCAAACAGGCATGACTACTTGGACATGTCAACAAATCCTTAAGGATGGAATGAAACAAAGCAAATCCAGTGGCTCATTAAAACAGTACAAGAGGCAAATGCTACAAAATGTCAACTGGTAAAAATTCACAGGATTACTAAACACTGTAGAAATTCTCTAACAGGATTTTTTTTTTTAAACCAAGTTTGTGGAATGCAATTTCATGAATTATGCAAATAAAGGTTTAGGCTATTCACAGAAAAGCCCAGTGTTATGTTACTTTCATTGCACAGAACTAAGAACTGAACACATCAATCACAAAAGTCACCGGAGACATTGTTGCATTCCTGCCTACTGATGGCTCTGCTTAAACATTTACATTTCAGACAGTAAAAAAAGCACATCACTACTTTGCAGCACAGCACACTATTTACTTCCAACTGTGACTCCTCTGGTTGGGGGTGGGGGTTGGGGGGTGGGCACAATCCTGTATTAACCACACCTTCAGCCTTTTCAAAGAAAATGAGCTAAAGGCAGGGACAGGGGTGGGGGGATTTACACTGGGGGAGAGTTTAAAAATTCTTGAAAACTTACCTGTTTGATTGTTTTCAGACTGAACTATAAGAGCTGCCACTGATGAATTTGGATTTAATCTATTGCCGTACATATGAGATGGTGCCTGACTAAGAGAAGGTCCAGACAGGGTATTTGCCTAAATGAAAAGAATTACAAAGATAAATGAACTATATTAGAAAATATCTTCATCTTTTCCTCCTGATAGACCTAGTAACTATTTTCTCTAACCTAAGAATATAAGCAAACATTCCCGACTTTCTAAAGAGGAAAATTTACTCTTTCTTGTTTTACCATTCCAACATTCCAGTTTTTGAAAAGTTACATAATTCNACTAACAAAACCCAGCAGCGTGGTAACCCTGTGAACATATGACTAATTATTTAATCTTATTAAACCATTTACAAAATAAAGGCAGGTAGACAACAGATGTCTAACAAATACTTCAGTCCCTTACATCACGGGCCGGCTAAGGAGGTCAAAAGGGCCAATTTCTACTTTTAGTGTTTTAACTATACAGAGCTATATTTCCATTGCTTAACTCTGTCATTAGTAAAACCTGCACACTATTCTGTTACTTCCTATTTTGATAGACTTGGAAGCCTGCTGCTTTTTCTGTTTTGTTTTGTTTTTATTTTAAAAGAAAGCAAACAGGCATCACAAGTATGTTTTCTATACAATGCAGAGCTCAACGAATCACAGCTTTGCCCTGACCCCATATAAGGCACTGTCTTTTTGGCAGGAAGCCAGCTCCACTAACTGAAGGGCTGGTCCAAAGTTTGTAATTCATTCATGTTGCTAACCACAATTCTGAGGGCCTCTCCTGGGACTTGTGCCAAACAAGGGAAAATGAACCCTTAAACAGATGAAGCTACGGAGGCTGGCCAAAGTCTTGCGTAATCCAATGTAATAAAAATGCCTTCTTTGATGTGAATACTTTCTCCCACTTTCTAAGAATATTATAACCTTAAAATGTGGCATTTGGGGAACAAATCTCTTGTACACAAAATACTGTTACTCAAAGAAGGCTATTACTAGCCCGAATACTTTTCAGATTTAACATAACCAGAGATTTTAAAGTAGATTTCTTATTCTTTTTCATGAATGAAATCAAGCTTAACCTTTTATAAAATGAAATTATTGTATAGTTATTTCAGAACAGAATTCTGGAAACGAATTTCAAAGGATCGAAGCATTCTAATATAAAGAAGCTAAATAATAGCAGAACAAAAGATGTGGGACGTTCTACCACGTACAACTACACGCAAGAGACCAAGGCATGTCAACACAGTAGTTATAAAAAGCAAAATATTACAGAAAATAAACTGAGTTTCTGGAAAGATTCAGACCCTGCCATTATATATGGCTTCTAGCCAACTTACTGGGCATGAAAGCTGGACTTTACAATTCACAGAAATGGTCTGTGAGGTAGAATCCTGTCCTTGCTTTCCATTGTTTCAAAGGGCGTATTTCCTAGTTCTTCCTTTAATGTCTAGGTTTAATTTCTGGGTTTCATTTTTTCTCTTATTAAAGATGTGTATACAATGCCAATAAATGTATACTATAAAGTCTTGTTTAACTAGCCCTCAGTAAAAGGTAAGTCACTAGGTCATACTAGACACTTACCAGGTATTTAGTAGTACAGCACACTAAACATAAAATTCATAAATGGAAACATAGCTAATATTTTTGGTTTTGTTTTTGTGTTTGTTTGTTTGCTTGGTTTTACATTTTGGCTTCTCATAAAATAACTTAAGATAAGAAAAATCACCAAACAGACAAACAGAAAGACCAGATGTTACTAGTCCCATGTGTTAGCAGCTCAGGTACCTTATACCTAAAAATATTCTTTGCTGAGCCAATTTGTTCTTACTCTAGATATAATTCTAAAAATATCAACTAAGCATATAAAAAATTAGAAGTGGAAAATTAACTAGAAAGAGGAAGAAAAGTCACTTCTTGAGACATTTGCTTGCAGCAGGAATCAACAGCTGACAGTATGAGAAGAAAGAAAAAGAGGAGTGAGGTGGCGCTCCAAGAACGGGGACGTCTAGATGCCTCGCATGTGCACCTCAGCCTTCCGGCTCTGCTGTTTCGCGCAGTCATCTGTAACGGCTGCAACGTACTAATATTACACCAGTTGGGTTATCAGTTTTATGAGCTGACTTAGTCTCTTGATAAGAATCAAAAGATCCTACTCCAATCAGAAATATACTTTTTCAGGAAGAGTTCTTTCTGAAAGGGCTTTATATTTATCCTTAGTAGCTTCAAATCTTTTGATGTAGTCTTCAAATTGTCTCAATTTCTCTATCACACGTTAGGCCCACCATACTAAACAATCAAAATGCAGAGCAGGACTGCATAATAACTGATCTACATAATGACTATCCTCAAGAAGAAGATAAATCATCTTTAGCATAATTCCCAAAGAAAAAAGTAGATGTTTTATAAAGGTGGCAGGCAAAAGTAAAATTAATAATAAAATAAAAACCTAAAATGGGAATATATTTTTCATTATCCTAAATGATCAATTTCCCAAATTCCTTGAAAAAGTAAAAATTACCTGGTAGTTTGTTTTTAAAAAATTATTGCATTTATTAAAACCAGAAACTTTGGAATGAGATGAAAAGTTATCAATTTTATCAGATAGCATTTTGTGGGGTATTAAAACATCTAAACCACTCTACATTAAAACTCAAGTCATTAACATCATTTTAAGCAGTAACAAGAGTTACGAATCCACAAATGTCTGACACTGCTTCGTCAATACTTCGGAAATGATGTTTAGAATGGTTAATGTTGGGTACCCATGATCAGCCTGTTGCCACCTCTGGGACAAAAAAATCCTCATCAGTTTAGTGAAAAGATTCTACAGCTTAGTAGCAATAAGAAGAGTAAATGAGGGGGGCAGGGGCAACTTACTGAGGAAAGCATATATATAAGGTTGGGCATTTTGTAGACTCAAAAATTTCTGTTGTCTTTAACAAGTGAAAGCACTAAGATTCTGGAGAAAGGAAGGAAGTCCATGTGAACCTAAGAAACACTGGTAAAGAAACATAAAGGACACTTGAAAGCTTTAATTGTAAGAGAAATCCGGAATAAAGGAAACAACATACACATACTTCTCCCACAACCTACTTTAGATGGGAGTTTTTAAAAGTATACCATACATCTACTTCAGAAGAGCTGGTATAAAAGACTGGCCATTCTTTTTGGAGAGAAGTACCTCTACCTCAGAACACTTCCACTGAATCTTGCCCAAGAAAGGAGAAGGGCTACTAGGGACAGAGATCCCTCCTGAATCTACTGGCACTATATAAGAACAGGGGTTGTTAACTCTGCAGAGGTTGATGGAAGGAAATCCAAGTTATATGTGAACTACTTTTGCAACTTCTCTAAATACCGTACATCTATAATTATTTCAAAGAAAGTCAAGGGGTGCTTGGGTGGTTCGGTCAGCTAAGCAACCCATTCTTGATCTCAGCTCGGGTCATGATCTCTGTACTGACAGCACAGAGACTGCTTGGTATTTTCTCTCTCCTGCTCTCTCTGCCCCTCCCTTGCTCATTCGTGATCACTCGCTCTCTTTCTCTTCTCTCTCTTTCTCAATATAGGTAAACGTAAAATAAGACAAAAACAAAATTATAAGTCAAAACAAAAGAATAGTTAATAGTGTCCCACTGAAATCACAGCATCTAATCAACATGTGAAAATAGGTGTTGGGTTAGATCAAGATAAAAATATTTAATAAATATTGTAAGTTCATATTGCCATAATAAACTTCTTTTTTAAAGTTTATTTATTTATTGGGGGGGGGGGGAGGAAGGACAGAGAGAGAGACTATCCCATGCCATCTCTGTGTTCCCCAACTCAACATGGGGATTGATCTGATGAAGTGAGATCATGACCTGAGTTGAAACCAAGAGTCAGACGCTTAATCCACGGAGTCACCCAGGTGCCTCACCGTAATAAACTTCTGCTTTAGCTTCCAATATATGATATCTCAGAGTTTTTTGTTCCCTCCCCAAGATTAATTAAAAGGAATCACTTCTACTCAAGATGTTATAAGACACTTATTCTAATACTCTGGCAAAAGCCTCACTAAGAGAAGTATAATTATTTTCAAGATGGACCCAAAGACAAGTAGAGGAATAATAAATTGAATAATTACTGAGGTAAATTTAAGCTATCTTGAAAAAAAAAGAGTATGTTTAGGTTCCTGAGTCAAAGAACCCTAAGCAAACTTAGAATAAGTTATACTAAAACACCTAGGAAGATACATAGGTCACTACCAAGGCAGTATTCAAACTCAAAGCTGATAAATCCAAGAAATTTAGTATTTCCTAAGTAGACTCACAGACCATATTAAAATATTAACAAGATCAAAATGACATTTCAGCTTGAAATTTCCCCTGCTGTTACTAGTTCCCCTCCTACATTTCAAATGTCTGCTTATGACCAGAGAGAAATTTTGAAAGAACTCTAGCTGTAAAGCAACTCTACCAATTTTCTAGGCACTTGGCTCCTCCTAAAAGAGTTAGACCATGAAGGAAAAAAGTTGGACTAAGCCTACTCAATTATCTAAATATCAGAGTTAAAAGTGGACGTTGTTTTATTACGGCTTTTTTTCTTCCAAATGTTGCTAAAGGCAGAATAATAAAGAATAAACAACAAACACTTGGTTTGAGGGGACAGAACTTATAAAAACTTCACTCTTGGAAAGTATCATAGCAATGCATCACCTAGAGGTGGGAATGGAACCTTATATTTTGATCATACAGAAAAGGGTTACAGTAAGCATTCTTTAAATGCACAATTAACTTGTCAATAAACATTAAAGTCACATGATTCAAACAAGCTCACAACACAGTAAGGCTTCTTCAAGCGTTCCGATCCTGACACAGGATATAAAATATATTCTTCCAAAATCCTGTCAGATTCATCAAATTGAGTATTACTTTTAAAAATTTCTATTTCATATACATCCTTAGAAGAAAACAATTTTCATGCTCACTGTATCTGCCATAAATCAAGCTTTCTCACCTAGGGCAAGGTACTATATCTCTCTCTGTCTTCAACTTCCATTTGGAAGAATGCAGATAATAACGGTACCCACCTCATAAGAATATTGTGAGAATTAACCGAGTTAGTATACAGGACTTATAAAGAATCCGTGGCACATGGTAAGCACTCAAATTTTAACTTGTTATTTTAAAAATTCTTTTCATAAGCTATTATGACTTACATTTTTCCATCAACTTCGCTGGAGAATATAATTTATCAATTATATTTTGATACTAACATGGCTAGATTTCAAAGATTAAAACATTTCCTTAAGAAAAACTAGATGCGCCTGGGTGGGTCAGTCGGTTAAGCGTCTGACTTAGGCTCAGGTCATGATCTCGTGGTTCATGGGTTCGAGCCCCACATCGGGTTCTGTACTGGCAGCTCAGAGCCTGGAGCCTGTTTCAGATTCTACGTCTCCCTCTCTCTCTCTGCCCCTCCCCTGCTCATGTTCTATCTCTCTCTGTCTCAAAAATAAATAAACTATTAAAAAAAAAACCTTAGATGGTATAAATGTCTATTATGCAATGATATTTTGTGTATTCTATAACATAGCAATACTGCAAATATAATAAGGATTCAAATATTTTAATGATAATTTATACTTTTTTTTCAATTTGCAAACACAATCTGACTACAAAAGTTTCCAGGAAAAATTAGAGAACACAATGGAAAGTTTCAGATATTCTCCAACTCAATTCAAACTTTGCATTATGAAACATATTCTGATAACAGACCCCATTTCTGTGTCAGCTCCCAACAGTAAGGCTTTAATACTCAGCGTGTGATGAGAGATGAAACCAAGTGTGAACAACTTTCAGGTCCCATGAGTAGGCTGACTGTTAAAGCTGTCAGGTTCAATTGCATCATTCCACATTATTCAATGCCTCAAACTGCTCCCTAATTGTTAGGAGCTTAACGTATTCAAAACCATTGTTTAGGCTAATGCTGAAATGCCCCACAATTGAGTTTCTATAAAGTAGTGGGAGGGATTAAATTGTAGTTCAACCATCACTGAACACTCATGATTGGACAACAGGACTGTAGAATAACCAACCAACTCTAAGCAGGTTTCCTAATTGGTTAATACATAATCAATACATCATCACCCATCTTTTTGGAAAAAAATTTAGTCCCTAAGGACTAAAGTAGCTATTGAAAGAATTTAAGACTTCAGTCAACAGCTGAATCTAAAATGGCTAAAATTCATATATCTATGTTAACATGGTATTATAAATCTTAACAGAAAAAATTTTAATACTATTTTTAGTAAGGGAAGTACCTTTGTACAATTTATCTCCTGGTAAACAGGCTGTTTCTGTAACAGCCAAAATTAAGTCCTATAATAATTGTAACATCAGTGTAATAACCACTAATTCCAAAGTACTTTATGGTCTAGAAAGTATTTCCTCTCATATGAACTTCATAATGTACCCATCCCTATAGCAGATAGGACAGGTATTTAAAGTATTTTATTTTACACATGAAAAAAAATTGACACCCTCAAAGTTAAAAAGCCCTGCCCATAGTTACACTAGTGAGTAGGAAAGCTCCTGGAATCAGAGATTTGTGGCTCAAATTTCTGCTATTTGGCATTGTGTCACAAAAATGGACACAAGTAATATTCCTAACATTTTCAAAGAGATACCTCTTGACACAGAGGCACACCGCTGGGAAATTCACTGTCCTGGTGGTGATTAAGTAAACCAGACAGCAGGCTCCAGAGTCGGACTGCCCTGCATCCAAACTTAGTTCAAGCACTTACTAGACACCCGATGTTGCGCGGTTATTTACATCAGCCAACAGCAAGTGACATTACAAAGCACTGATAAAAACTTATTTTGCTCAGAAGGTTAATATCCTTCAAATTACAAGTCATTATGAAACTATTTAAATCATAAAAGATGAAACTTTCATTCTGGCCAATCAAGTCAGAGGTCTTCTGATGTCAGGTCTATCTGCCTGGGAAACTGAGCCATTTCCTCAAAGAGAATGGAAATGTCGTATCAGACATCATCTGAAAAGAAATCGAGAACTACATCTAAGACAACTCCACACACGTGCGCGTGCACGCACACACACACACCCCAAAAGTTATCATACTGGAAAACAAAGTATTCAAAGCTGACTGAAATAAAAGTCTCACAGAAATGTGTGAAGGTACTTAACTGTACCTTAAAAATACTTAAATGCCTGCATTTACTAAATATCACATAAATAAAGCTTGAAAGTTCCTTCATCTAAAATTATTTTTAGGGGCGCCTGGGTGGCTCAGTTGGTTGGGTGCCTGCCCGACTTCGGCTCAGGTCATGATCTCACGGTTCATGGGTTTGAGCCCCGTGTCGGGCTCTGTGTTGACTGCCAGCTCAGAGCCTGGAGCCTGTTTCAGATTCTGTGTCTCCCTCTCTCTCTGACTCTTGCCTGCTCATGCTGTCTCTCTCTTTCTCTCTCAGAAATAAATACAACATTAAAAAAATTTTTTTTAAATAATTATTTTGAATTTATTTTTTATAATAGTAAACACAGAGTTAACGCGGAACCAGGATTATATTCATGAAGAGCACGCCCAAGAGCAAAACCCAGAATGCAGGAAATACAACTGTTTTTCATTACATTCAGTCTTAAAATTCTTCTATTAAAGGAAACATCCTTCAAACAAATGCACTTGAATTTTCCCAAAAGACAAACAGAATGAACATGGTACTAGTAGACAGAGTGGAATTTGAAAGGCAAAATGAAAAATTAATGACACACCTACAGAAACTAATTTATACCTCTACTCATGATACAACAAGGGCAGAGCGTATCATTTAAAATAAATCATATGGACAGTAGTTCTATCTTCCAATAATGTTAAAAACTATCAACTATACTGTTATCTGAAAGAATAATTACTCTAAAAATAAATAAATAAAACAAAAGGATTTAACACTGAAGAATATCAAACTAGATGATCAAACATTTTTAAAAGGTTTTTTCAAATTAGGGCATCACTTTTTTCCCTATAATTTTATAAGCATCTCCTTTTCCCTCCATTAATCCTGCACAATTCTATTCTCAGTTTTTAATTTCTATTCAGCTCTTCCTGGTCTTACCTTCCTGACCACTTTCCAAGGAACAATTCTTAAGATAGCAAATAAGCCAAACAAGAGGCCTGTCTATCTTACTTAAAAAACCAAGGCCAGAAAGATCAAGAATAACTCCTGGNGATTTATATTTTCTAAAAATACTTGCTTGCTAGTGTGATGGTTTTCTTAACAACTGTAACAAGACTTCCGTAATCACATTTTAAATATTGGTAATTTTAATTAACCCAGTTACAGCACTGCTAATCAACTACCTGTAAAGAAACCCTAAATAACAGACTACGATTTGATTACCTAAACACAATGAACTGTGCAATCTGAAAACAAACAGGGCCCATATCAAAGTTAAACAGAAATAAATTTGTCAATTTGAAGAGAAGATCCAATTACCAAGAACATCCCAATTTTTAGAGTCCTATCTAAACATTCAATTTATTCTCGATATTTTTGTATCCTTTACCTCACACATTGCTTAGAAGATTCGCATTTTGCACATTCACTACCAACACTATTGTCTCAGGCAGCTAAATTGAAGTAGTTCTGCACTCAGTTCAACTGAGAGGTCAATGTGCCTCAGTTGCCTGGAGACTGATGGTTGCTACAGCAGCACCAGATAAGCCAGGCTAAATAAGCTTCAGCTTGAAGGCAGAAAGCATTTCCTGCTGGACAGAAGCACAGATGCAGTTGCCTCAGCACGCAGCATTTGAGTCTAACTAGATGATCATATTTATAAGAGACCCATCTTACTGAACATGGAAAACGGATAAACAGTAAGGATTTTAATTGGACTGAATCCTGGATTACTTGCAACTATGATTTCTTTGTTCTTCAGTTGAGTCATATGTTAAGTGGAATTTTCCCTCTAGCTATAAATTTCTCTTCACCACCACTTCCCCCATCTACCTCCCTAATGCCAACCCCCAAAACCACAAACATAATGAATGAGAAGAAATGAGATTTTTGCTTAATTCAGCCTGGAATTAACCAGAGAGTAATTAAAACAGACTTTTATAAGGAAAGAAAAGGAAAACGCACACTGAAAATGTTCATGTGAGACTTTGTCCAAGGATAGAAAGCTATCAACAGCATATGGCTACACTTAATTAAAAGAGATGAAACTATTTACAAGAACCATTCTCTCATTTATCCTTTCACCCTCTCTAACCCCACACCCCTGTTATGCTGCCTACCTCACCGAGGCTAGTGAAATGAGCTACAAAAAACTCTCCTAAATTACTCAAACTCCCCTTATTCAGGTTGAGAGGTTCACCACATAGTTAACTCTCATTTTCAAACATGATACCACTAATCGCACCACTGGTTTTCTGTGAACTGTCTGTTGTTTATTCTAATACCTGATCTAATTATAATGGTGACTGTGCTGAGCCATTACATACTTTTAAAAATAACTAATGCTGTACTTTGATGTACAGCTTACAGAAAACACTTAAAACATGTGTATATTTATTTATTTATTTTTAATGTTTATTTCTGAGAGACACACAGAGTGCAAGCAGAGTAGGGGCAGAGGGAGAGACACAGAATCCGAAGCAGGCTCCAGGCTCCGAGCTGTCAGCACAGAGCCTGACGCGGGGCTCAAACTCACAAACTATGAGATCATGGCCTGAGCCAAAGTCGGACACTTAACCAATGGAGCCACCCAGATGTCCCAAAAAGTGTGTAAATGTTCTAAAAGCCTGTACAATGGAAACTTTTAACACATACATAAAGCATAAACGTACAGCAACTTACAAACAACAAACTAACAGTCCGTAATTAGAAACTGGTCTCTAGTGAAGCGGCGGAGGAGGGAGTGGGGGTGTGGGGGGGTGTGTGCAGCTTTGCCAATTTACTGTCCTATTTATAAAATACAAGATTATGGTTTTTCTGATTTGACTTTTGCTTTTAAGGTATTCCTAAAAACTACTGACCTATCAACTTATAGTTCTAAAGTGAAGGAAAGGGATAAATTTGTGCACAGTCACCAAGAGAGTCACTTATTTGTAATATTCATGTACACTCTTTCTCTCCCACTAGGAAGAAAACAATACAGTACTTAAAGGGATCAATCACTCTTTAACCTATATTCTCCTACACTGGCTTTTGAAAATTTAGACCCCAGATAATCATATATTATTTCTGTGATTTTTAAAATTATAAAGGGAATTTTTTAAACCACAAAATTGGTTTGTATTTTAAAGTCCTACTTCTAATTTTTGTATTTTTACTTTTTAAGTTTATTTACTTATTTTAACAGAGAGAGTGAGGTAGGGGCAGAGAGACAGAAGGGGAGAGAGAATCCCAAGCAGGCTCAGCTTCATCAGCGCAGAGCCCGGGGTGGAGCTCGAACCCGTGAACCGCGAGACCATGACCCGAACAGAAACCAAGAGTCAGACGCTTAGCTAACTGACCCACCAGGCAACCCAAGTCCTACTTTTTAAAAGAAAGAATACAAGCCCCCACCAAGTTACCAGTTTACATCATCAGGACAAAAATAGAAACTTAGAAACTGAAAAGAATCCACTGAAGACAATGTATTCCTTTGTCCTCTCTCATAAATGCCATGTGAATATGTCTATTATTTCTACTAACATGTCAAAACAAATTGAGGTATTTTATAAATTCCTATAGGAAGCCCTGTTTCATTTCTTTCCTCTCCCATCGAATTCGCTTTCCAAAATGACAAAGCCACCTACAGGTCACTTCACCGCGCTGCCAGGGTTTACCTGAGTTGTAGCAGCAGCAGGGGCCGCAGATGCTGCTGATGGGGAGACAGCTCCCACTTGCTGCAAATGCCCAGAAGGTTGCTGAGGTAAATGAGAACTGGAGACAGGAGTACTAGATCCTGAGCCAGATACCACATTTGGAAAGGATACTGCTACATCATTGCTGTTATAAATACCTGAAAATAAAAAAAGTATTTAAATATTGTATAACTTAGCTGTCAAATGTGTCACAGACACTCAATATTAATCATTAAGTTAGAACACCCCCGTTTCCTCCCGATCCCTCCCTCAATGATAAATTTTATTGGTGGTGATTAAAAAAGAATATATTAATAACTGACTAAATACTGACTTGTCATAAGATACTTGTTTAAAAGAACCTAAGTCTTTTTTTTTTTTTTGGTAACAAAAATGGTTTTGCCATGTGACTGGGATCACATCAGGAAGTGCTTTGTAAAAATAACTAAGTATTTTAAGAATCCCTAAGAGCAAAGAAATGTTTCTGAAAAAGGAGAATGAAGCAATTAGAGCTGCATAAAAATCACCTGGTAAGCTTTTCAAACTGCAGATCCTAGAGCCCCAGAATTCATGATTGAGAAAGAGGTGTGAAATGGGGTAAGACTACGTTTTAGAAAGGCCACGCAGGTTACATTAGAGAAATTAAAATAGAACAGAACTAGACTTGAGATTCAAAGATTCGTAAGTGGATTCTAGAGAGATTCAGGAGGAAGAGCGAACAGACTGCATGACTGAATGGGGTGGGTGAGTAGGGGTGAGGATGGACAGGGAGAGAAGATTAAGGTAACGACAGTGGACTACAAGCTGGTGGTAACAGTCACTTCAAGGACACAGGGAAACAGGATGGAGGCATGAGAGCACTTTCAGAAGCACGTGGAGTTTAAAGACCGAAAGAAAAGGGGGACTGGGTGAAACCAATTCATTCTGAAAAGTGGAAGGGAAGACAAAGGAGAGAGATGATGAGCGAAAGTTAAGGGGAAAAAGGAGTTACTAAAAAAAATATTTTGATTTTTTAAAGAAGGGAGATCATGCTCATATGCTCCACAGAGGAGAGGCTCTTTGAGGATAAAAGTGAGAGATGGGGGTATCTATAACCCAATACGGTTCTCAACCAGGGAGGACTTCTGCTCCACAGAGACACGTGATAAGGTTTGAAGACATTTTTAGTCGTCAAAACCAAGAGGCACTACTGATGCACAGTAGGTAGAGGCCTGGGATGATACGGAACATCTTAAAATGCACATGGCCGCTCCTCACAGCCAAGAATGATCTGTATTACAGTGTCAGCAGTGCAGAAGCTGAGAAATCCTGACGTAAACCAAGGCTCCTGAGAGGGTGGGAGAAAATAGATCTTAAGATCCTAAGAACTCAACACTGTAACAAGAGGAAACCAAGAAAAAAAATGAACCTAAGTGGGTTGCAGTTAAAACCAAAAAAGTTAGAAACTATAGCCCTTGAAAGCAACAATAATTATTTACATTTACAGTACAATTTACTTTGTTCTAAAGAACTTAAGTATTACTGAGTCTTAATAAATAAAAGTCCCTATAATCTTCAAACAAGAAAAATAAAGGAATGAGACATTTTTAAAGGCCTTACAACTATAACTGAGAGTCCTAAGATCCTTTTTCTACAATTTCTCCAGAAAAAAAGATAATTTATTCATTCAACAAATGCATCCATTCCACAAACATCTGAGAGCTCACTGTTTGCCAGACATTATTCTAAGCCCTGGAGATACAAAGCCATTCAAGTAATGTGGTCTCCGCCTTCAAGAAGCTTAGTGGAAAAAAGAGACTATTACAAAAGACTGTGAAGAGTGCTATGATAGAGACATCCTCAGGGGCTCTGAGCACATAAAAAGGGGTATATAACCCAGACCTGAGGTGAGAGGATGAGGGTCAAAAAACTTACTGGAAGAGATGGATGCCTTTAAAGCTAATTTCTAAAGGAGCTGTAGAACCGAGGTGAAGGGTGGTCTGAGGAAGAAACACAAGACCATGTAAGTACCATCTGTATAGCTTAAGCAAGAAATGAGGCTAAAAAAGTAGGCAGGAATCAGATCAAGAACATTAAAAGCTAAAATGTTAAAAATTTAGAGACAACAGGAAACCACTGAAGGATTGTAGGCAGAAGCCTGGTGTGATCAGATTGATGTTTAAGCAAGACACAACCGACGGCACAAGTGGAAAAGAGACTGGGGAGGGGGTTTAAGGAGAGACTGAGAAAGCTGTTTAAGTGTTGCTACAATAATACTGAGGAGCAAAAAAAGAGATTCAACTAAGTTAATAGTAGTAAAGATACATTCTACAGGCAGAGTTCATAGTCTGGTGCCTAACAGGACCTCAAGAACAAAGAAGAGGGAAGAATCAAGGGTGACTCTTAAGTACCAGTACGTGGGCATGTGGTGGTAGTGCTCACTGAAACAGGAACAGCAGCTGGGAGCATCTAGTACTGTATCTGGTTACTATATGTAGGTCACCCCACTAGCATAACAGCCCAATGAGGTAAATATTACTCCCATTTTACACAACAGCAAACAGAAGCTTAAAGAAATAATTTGCTGCGGCGCCTGAGTGGCCCAGTCCATTAAGCATCCAACTCTTGATTTCAGCTCAGGTCATGATCTCACTGGTTGTGAGTTTGAGCCCCACGGAATTTTCTCTCTCTCCCTCTCTTTCTGCCCCTCCTCTGTTTGCACTCCTCTCTCTCTCAAAATAAATAAACAAACTTAAAAAAAAAAAAAAAAGAAAGAAAGAAAGAAGTTGTTTAGTGACCTAGTAGACAGTAGAATCGGGATTCGAACTCACAGCTGCCTGATTCTAAACCTGCAAGCACTTCCTAAGACAAGACTCAAGTGCAGGTTGATCACCACAGCCTCTGACACGCCTGTGGAGCACAGAACTCCTCCACAGTCTAGACCACAACAGGAGCAGCCTGAAGCCCAGCAGGAAAATCAGCTGTGTGGACACAAATCCAGGAGTTGGAAGAATAATAAAGTTGCAGAAGTAAACATGAAAACTCAAAAAGGCTCTCTGTTGGCTTGTACCGTGTTTGAGATCTTAAACTAGTTCCTATTTAGAAACACTGAAAGTTCATATTTAAAAGTGAATTCTAATTTCTCCTGAAAAACTGAGGCTCTGTCAATGCTGGACACCAAATTTTGAAACAGCAACAGTCTGCTGGGGCTTTGGTCAGGGTTCAGATTCTTTAATTCACCAGAGTCCTGTCATTCCTTATTCTTCCCTTCTCTACTCATTTATGTCCACCTACCTGGCCCCTGTGAATATGTGATTTACCACTCCTGATACGGAAGCTGGTCAAAGCCAAGGAATGGGAAAATGAAATCACCCAGACGAAGTTCTCAGAGTGATTGGATCAGAGGATCAAAGACAGAATCCTACAGAACCATTCAAAGAGTAGACAAAAAAGGATAGACCACCAAGAACAAAATAAGGACATTATGAGAATCTTAGGAACCACTGGAGAATTTCAAAGAAACAGGTCAAATGATTCCTCTGGTCATTTAAAGTCAGGCCAGAAAAAGGAGTCTCCAAATAAGACAATAAATCTTGGCAAAATGAACTCTTTTAAGAGGTTTGACTGTGAAGGAAAGAAAAGAGCATGTAAATGAAGCTTATAAACCTTATATCCCAAAAGACATACACCTGAGAAATACACATTTTTTAAAAAGTTTGTTAACTCAGAATTCATTCAACAAATACTTATTGAGGTTCTCATTATTAAAAAAAAAAAAAAGGCACTGAAGATAACAAAGAACAGAAAGGAATTTTGCCTTCAAGGAACTGACAGTCTCACAGAACTAATTAGTATTCATAAGTTATTATATACAGGAAAGAAATGCTAGGTACCATAAGGACACAGGACATGAAGGATGACTGAGTTCAGAGGAAGAGACCAGGGTAGAGGAGCTCCAGAGAGAAGCACTTGAACTCAGCCTATGCAGCAACGTACTTTAAATTAAAGGTAGAATGATAATAATCTAATTATTTAATGGTGGAAAGCATACACGGAATCCCCAACTCTTAAAACTAAGTCAACTGGAGACAGCATACTAAAAAAAAACACCCCAAAACACGGAACAAGTGTTTGAGACAAAAATCCTGGCTCTCTCAACGATGTGATCTGAGTCAAATTACTTAAGCTTTCTGAGCCTCCACATTCTTCTTTATAAAACCAAGTACTCAGTGGGGCATGTAGATGGTGGCTCAGTCAGTTAAGTGTCCAACTTTGGCTTGGTCATGATCTCATGCTCCTTGAGTTTGAGCCCCAAATCAGGCTCTGTGCTGACAGCTCGGAGCCTGGAGCCTGCTTCAGATTATGTCTCCCTCTCTCTCTGCCCCTCTCCCACTCATGCTCTGTTTCTCTCAAAAATAAAAACATTAAAAAAAAATTTTTTAAAACACGTAATCATTACTTTAAAGGTTTTTATTTGAAAACATCCAATGTAAAAGGCTTTAGGAGTACCTAATACATAGTAAGTCTCCATAAGGGTAGCCATAACTATTTTAGAGTTATTGCTCTAATAAAAATTTTAGATTGAAGTCAGAAAAGAACAGTTTTAAAATTATCAGGCCCTCTAGTGTCCCTAATACTGTTTCAAAATTGAAAATACCATTGCCACATATAATAAAAGTATGTAAAACTGAGAAGCAAAACTGTAGTAACTGAGGACCTCTAATCTCTAAACTTGTATCTGTTTTTATATTTAATTGGAACATACTTAAATAGGAAACTGCACAGCTAAATATGCAATGTGCTCACACTTTGAAACTGGTACTCAGGTTACTACTAGAAATAGAACAGATAAAATTTTCTTTTCTTATCAAGGGAGGGCAATATAATTATCTAAATCTTTTTTTGAGGATGAGATCACTGACTCTCCCAAACTCCTTCACACCTAAGGGTGATTGGTACAGCATGAACAAACAATTTCCTAAGACCTCTAGATCTTTCAAAAGGTAAATGATCCTCCTTAAATTGTTCTGTACCTGCTTTCTTTTTAACTTACTCTATTTCCATCTTTCACAATGTATGTTATTTTTTAATTTTTTAAAGTTTATTTCTGAAAGAGAGAGAGGGAGAGAGGAGAGAGATTGCAGGTGTGGGAGGGTAGAGAGAGGGAGACACAGAATCCGAAGAAGGCTCCAGGCTCTGAGCTGTCAGTACAGATCCTGACATGGGGCTCAAACTTATGAACTGTGAGATCATGACCTTAGCTGAAGTCAGATGCTTAACCAACGAAACCATCCAGGCGCCCCTATGCTATTTTAATCCAAATCAAGGTGATAATCACTGAATTAAATAGAACTGAATCACGTAATGCATAAAATCTAGGAAAATACCTGAAAATCATCTGTTCAAGATAGAGAATAAGCACAAAGATATAGAATGGTACAGGGTTGGCAATGATGTACTGATCGACCCACCCACCCACTATTTACTGTGTATCTACTAGAAGGCAGGCACTGTGCTAGGAGCAGGGAAAGGAGGGAACATGACAGACAAGACAGACAAGATCTCTACTCTCCAGGAATTCACAAGTTACTTAGGGAAGCAAACATTAAACACATAGCTATAAACTGTGACAAGTGCTGTGATTGGAGAGAAAGAGTTCCATGAGAATGAGAAATTAGAAAGCATGAAGTATCTGTCTGAAGAAATGATGCTTAAGCCAAGACCTAAAGTTCAGACGGTAGATGTTGAGTGAACAAAGTGAAGCAGAAAAGCTTGTTCAAAATTGACAATGCAACAGAAAAAAGAGGAAACAAGGTAATATGGGTGAAGCATAGTGGACAGAGTGGTAGAAGGCAACACTGGAGAGAAGGGAAGGAACAGATCTCGCAGGACCTTGCAAGCCATGTAGAGGTGTTTAGATGTCACGCTAAGATCAATGGGAAGACACCAAAGGCAAATACAGTATGACTTGGTTTTTCAGAAGATCATCCCTCTAAATGTAGTAAATGAGGGGCGCCTGGGTGGCTCAGTCGGTTAAGCAGCTGACTTCGGCTCAGGTCATGATCTCATGGTTCATGGATTTGAGGCCCACATCGGGCTCTGTGCTGACAGCTAGCTCAGAGCCTGGAGCCTGTTTCAAATTCTGTATCTCCCTCTCTCTCCCTGACCCTCCCCTGCTCACACTGTCTCTCTCTCAGAAATAAATAAAACATCAAAATAAAAATAAATAAATAAATGTAGTAAATGAATTGAAAAGAGGAAAAATGGAAACAAAAAGGTCATTTAGGAGGCTATTCCACAATCTAGTCGAGAGCTAATGTCCCTCAGGACTAAGTATGGAAAAGCTTGGAATGATATGGATCTGAAGTGAATCTAGAAGTCAGATGCACTCAACTTGATAATTAGCTACATTTGGTAGATTAAAAAAAGGATTATGAATGAACTGGCTAGTGGTTAGAAGTACCATTTACTGAGGTGGTGATAACTGGACTGGGAAGTGCATTTTTGCTTATAAAAGAGGAAAATGCAGGCTAGGACTAAGTCCTGAAGACCTCCAACATTTCAGGGATGGTTAGTGGGAGAGAAATCAGTAAAGAAAACTGAAATCAGTGAAGTGAGAAGAAAACCATAAGTACAGTGCCATTGAAGCCAAGAAAAGGGTCTAAAGAAAGAGGGCACATCGATGGTATCAAATGATGCTGAATGGCTAATTAAGACACAGACTGAAAATGTCCATTGGATTTGGAAACACAGAGACAAATGGTGATCTTAGGGAGAACAGCAGAGGGTAGGCAGAGCCAAGAAAACACTGTTGAGACCTATGCTTTCATTAAGTGTGCCCATGGTAATTGCATAAAAATAATATGACAGAACTATACATTCCAGCAACATAAATATTAGTGTTCAGCAACACGGATTCCCAATTTCAAACTGCCTAGAAGGCCAAATCAGTACCACATCAAGTTGTTTGTTCAGCACTGAACCAGAGTAAATGAACGGGATAGTCCTGAGGAATATTTAACCTAGTAAATGACTAAACCTGTTAAGTTATCCCTAATCCATAACCTATGACTGAATAGTCTTTTCTGGAGGTTAATACGGCGTGAAAGTAGTGAAAAGTCCAAATCCTGCTCCCTTATGCAAATAACCTCTCTGGACTGAGTACACCTCATCTATGAAGTGAGAACAGCATCAATATTTCACAGGGCTGGTGCAAGAACTGGCTAATACGTGTACTAATATTATTAGTATGCTCTCTGCCACATAGCAAGCATTCAATAAACAGTAGCCGTATTATAAAATATAAAGAAGGAATGAGATCTACTGATGATAAAAGAATTAAACAGAATCATATACACCACAATAGAAGATTCCACTGTATTTGTTGCCTTAATATCCTTTCCCTTTGGCGACTAATGCATAACGCGATTATTTTGGCTTTCCCTTTCTAGACTGTGGAATGTCTCTACATGATGAACATATTCATTATTCAGAGAGGGTAAAATGAAATTTAGAAAAAGGGCTTTCTTTCCTGAGACTCTTAGCCATCTTGATGGAATACAGGTGTTCCTAAATCTTGTTAGGCAAGCAGTAACTACTTTTCAGGCTGCTCTATTTTTATGTAGACATGAACAATTCTGTATTGCTTTTGACTTTACCTATAAAAATAATGCATGCTAATTATTAAAAATCTTAAGTAGATGGAAAAGTAGGGAAACATTCATTCACAAAAACTGCTGACATTTCTATGTATTTTCAAACTGTTTGGTATATAGTTTATGGTTTGTTTTAGCTTTAGATAGCTGCCTATGTGTGAAAATTAAACATTTTTTAATCCTTTTACACTTAACATTTTCCTATTTCTTTATAAAATCTTTAAAAATGTTTTGAATGTTATTTTGACATAATCAATTCAATACTGCATAACTGTTTTCTGCAGTATTCTACAATTATCTATTGCCTAATATATACCCAGACAAAATACTAGATGATGAAAAGACAAAATGTACTGTGACAGAATCTAAGGGGTGACTTAATTAAGATCAGCCGAGTAGGCTGCTGTGAAGTGACACATAAACTTTTAAAAGAGAGACCACTTCTATTGTTTTCACCTGCCCATAATTCCCATTTCGTGTCCAAATAACATCTATTTTCTATCAGGGAAGTACCCCTCCTCCCTTTCATACACTTTTAGGCCAGGGATAAACATGTGACCTAAGCTGTAATGGCCTCTCCTGGGAATTTGGGTCTTGACGGTATACACACGAGGGTAGAAAACAGTCAGATCTGTTAGTCTAACGGTAGCAATATTAGGACTCTACTAATCCTTGTGTACTGAGCCCTCGAATCCACCCTATTTCTGTCCTCCCAGAGGTCTGGGATGGGTTTTTCCCTTTACTTCTCTAAAATAACTACACGTATCCAACAAATTCCTTTTTTGTTTAATCCACTCTGTGACTTACATATAAGACACAGCCAGTATAGTATAATAAGCAAAGAAATAAAATACTTAAGATACAGCTAGAAGTCAGTCCAAAAGGCAGCTCATGTAGAACCTTGCAGGTCACAGAGGACTTTTCACTTGCATCCTACTGGAAAGCCATTAGAGCAAGTTAAGCAAGAGAGTGGCCTGATTAGAACTTTATTTTTAACAAGATCATTTTGGATACAATGGAAGAGTCGAATCAGGGAGATAATTTAAGTATTTATTGCAATACTGTAGACAAAACTTAAATTTGGTGAGAGTACTGGAGAAAAGCTAAGGCTCAGGATTCAGTCCCAAGGAATTTCAACACTAAATTAGGATTAAGGAGAAGTGAAAACAAACAAAAACTAGTTAAGAAATAGTCAAAACAGTAGGATAACCATGTTAAGTATAATTTAGGAGAGAAGAGTTCAGGGAAAGGAAAGGAAAGGAAGGCACAGGGACAGGATGAGGAGGGAGAGGAAGGCACAGGGACAGGACAGGAGCTTCTAGCAGCAGGAAGTCCTGAACAAAAACAAATATGCTAAGAAGTCATCTAGGAGAAAGACTGAAAAGCAGGTGAAAACTACTCGTAGGCTGAATGGAGTAGTAGTGGTAGAGCCAGTATGAGGTGGCTTGAAAAATAAATCAGTGGGAGAATTTCTGTTTCTGGCAATGAGGCCGACCAGACAACCTAAAATCTCAATTAAAATGACCTCAAAATGAACAGCTGAGCCCAAAGGATAACGGGGGAAATCCTTCTGAATGAGGAGGGAAAAGCTTTCACGGGCTGCCCAGGAGAGCCCACCTGTATCAGTAGTCTTGCAGCTTTGGCTTTAATGCCCACAAGGAAAAGAGATGACAATGGCTGAAAAGTTAAAACTGGTAAGACTTAGGTTACATAGATTAGACCTTCCAAGAGCTACATTTCTGGGGAAAAAAAGAGCAGCCCTTGCCCCCACTCTCTCCACCAAAACCCTACAAAACACACAAATTACAGCATATACAGAGAACAAGGAAGCTCGTCCAATTAGATTTCAGTCTAGACAGGGGATGAAAGTCTGCACTAAGAACTGGCAGCCACAGCTTTGCCTTCAAATTGATTCTGGGGAGAGGGGCAGAGGAAGAAAAAGAAGCTTAGGCAGGCTCCACACTCAGCGAAGAGCCCAATGTAGGGCTCGAGCCCATGACACTGGGACTATGACCCGAGCCCAAATCAGGAGTCAAACACTCAAATGACTGAGCCACCCAGGCACCTCAGGTTTGGGGTGTGAATTTACATGTGCCTAGTCTGATAAATCCCAAACATTAAATTAACATAAGACAGGGTCACGTGGTACTGTCACTTGAGAACACAGCAGAAGCAAACACAAAACCTCTCTGAAGGGATATAGTTTCAATTCAGGCTATAAGATGAGTTCACAATCCAAAATTAGAAAACATAGATAAAAACAATCCCCTTGATCACAAATTAGCAGACACAAACATCATCTGTCCTCCAAAAACCTTAGAAAACAGAGCAAATAAAGATTATAAGATTAATATTTCAAATGACGAAGTAACTAAATGACTAAGCAAAGGACTCCAAAGTGTAAGAAAAAACAATATATATATAGGGTCCTATAGAAATAGGACCCTGGCATATTCTGCTGTGGTAGGCAGAATTCTAATGATGTCCACTCTCCACCCGAAGGTTCCCTTCCCCTGATTCATTAATCAAGGCACTATTATGAAGAGACTTGACAGATTAAATTAAGGTACTGGTTAGCTGACTTTAAAACAGGTGGATTACCTTGGAATATCTAGGTAGGCCCAGAGTAATCATATGAACCCTTAAAAACAGAAGACAAAGGCCAAAAGAGTCAGTGAGATATGTGATAGATGAGAAAACAAGAGAGAGATGCAACAGAAGAGGAAGTTAGAGAGATTCTAAGTGTGCAAAGGATTCAACTCACCCTTGCTGACTCTAAAATGTAGGGACATGTAAGGATGGGCGAGAGGCCTCGAGGAGCTAAGGGATGCCGTCAGCTGTCAGCCAGCAAGGAAATGATGACCTCAGTCCTGCAACTGCAAGGGAAAATCTGAATTCTGCCAACAACCTAAATGAGCTTGGAAGTGAACTAATCCCAGAGTCTCCTGATAGTAAGAGCCCAGCTGGCCAACACCTTGATTTTAGACTCGTGAGACTCTAACAGAGCAACCAGATAACTGAACCCAGACATCGGACTGTGTGCTAATATATCTGAGTGCTTTTAACTTGCTAATTTTGTGGTAATTTGTTATGGCAGCAATAGAAGACTAATATACTTGGCGGTGCCAGAAAATAAATGTTCACAGAATAATGAGTGGGGACAACTGTGCCAGGTTCAAGGGGCTCCGACTCGCTAAGCTGTGAAAATCTGAGCACCACAATAAAGGGATCATGCCCCACACAAATCTGTTAAGTCCACGCTGATACAAGTTGAAAGTATGACGAGGAACGGGATATTTCTATTGTCTCATAGTTAATTCCACAAAATACATAATTACAAAGAAGAAAACCTTTTCATTAGAAATGGCTGATTATGTGTCATCTGATAGACGCAATGGGAAGATCACATCTATGATATCATGCTCTCAAAAAAAAGAAAACAAAACAAATAAAAATGACTCTAATAATGGGAAAAAAAAATTAACTAAACGCCAAAATAACTAGCCTCTAAAATTTTGAGACAACTGTCAAAACTTGAATGGGATCTTAAGAGTACATGGTAGTAATATGGCGATATGAGTTTCCTGTATTGTGATTTTACAGTAAAATATCCTTGTTTGTAATAACTAAGTATTCAGGGGCACCTTGGTCGGTTTAAATGTCTGACTTCAGCTTAGGTCATGATCTCGCAGTTCACGAGTTTGAGCTCTGCACTGGGCTCTGTGCTGACAGCGCTGAGCCTGGGGCCTGTTTCAGATTCTGTCTCCCTCTCTCTCTCTGCCCCTCCTCCACTAGTGCTCTGTCTCTTTCTCAAAAATAAACATTAAAATAATAATAATAATAATAAAATTTTTAAAGTAAAAATTTGAAGAATTCAGGGCCGATATGGTACTACATGTGCAGATTACTCTCAAATAGTTTGGGAAGATACAGTTCTCTGTACTATACTATACTTGTAACTTTTCTAGAAGTTTGAGACTGTTTGAAAACAAAAATATTTTACATGTGAGAAAAGAGCTACATTTTCTTAAAAACAAGAAAGGAAAATAAAACCAGACCAGGTCCATTTTAGAAAGGACCAAAAAGAATTCTAAAATTTGAAAAACACATTCACTAAAAATCTTTACTCATTAGGCAAGTAAAATGATAAATCATTATAGTTAAAGAGATGACGAGTAAACTAAAACAATAAAAAGAAATTACCCTGGACCTCCTGGGTGGCTTCGTTGGTTAAGTGTCCAACTCTTGATGTCAGCCTGGGTCATGATCTTACAGTTCCCGAGATCGAGCCCTATGAGAGGCTCTGCATTGATGCTGCAGAGCCTGGTTGGGATTCTCTGACTCTCTCCAGCCCTCCCCTGCTCTCTCGCTCTCTCTCAAAATAAATAAATAAAACTTAAAAACTATCCAGACACACACAGAGAGATTAACAAATGGAAATTATAAAAGAAAGATTAAGGGACATGAAGGACAGAATCAAAGTCCAAATATGTCTAACAAAAGTTACTGAAGAACAGAAAGAATAGAGAAGATCAATATTTTGAAACACAATAGCCACAGGGGCACCTAGGTGGCTCAGTTGGTTGAACTTCAGACTCCTGAGTTGGGTTCATGTCATGGTACCCAGGTTCATGGGATCAAGCCCCACACTGGGCTCCACACTAAACATGGTGCCTGTTTAAGATTCTCTCTCTCTTCCTCTGCCCCTCTCCCCTACTTGCGTATGGTCTCTCTACAATAAAAATAAAAATACTTTAAAATATAATGGCGACAGTTGTGTCCAGAACTGACAATGACATGAATTCTCTCGGGGTGCCTGGGTGGCTCAGTGGGTTAAGCATCTGACTTCAGCTAAGGTCATGATCTGAACCCACAGTTCGTGGGTTCAAGCCCCATGTTGGGCTCTGTGCTGACAGCTGAGAGCCTGGAGCCTGCTTTGGATTCTGTGTCTCCCTCTCTCTCTGCCCCTTCCCCACATTCTCACCTTCTCTCTCAAAAATTAGCATTAAAAATTTTAAAAAAAGAGATGAATTCTCTCAATCAGGAAGCAAAGAGGTCCTAAGAAGAATAAGGTCACATCTAGACATATCACCCAAAACAGAAAATCTTACACGAGTGAGTGGCGGGAGAAGAGTGTGAGGACTGGGCACATGAACAGGAATGTGGGATTAAAGGAGTTTGGGTTCTTTTGTGTTTTTCCAGAGGAGGGCCATGGGAGCACGTTTAGATATAGACGGTAGAAGAAAAGTGAGGGCGAGAGGGGAAGGAAATTAACATGACAAGGCCTCTGAGAGGCCCAGAAGGGTGAGGTGTGAGCACAAGTCAAGATCAGCCTTGGTCTGCAAGCAGGACTGGAGAGAAAGAAAAGAGGATGGATACAAATCAGGTGGGGTTGCAGAATTGGGGAATAAAAGATGAAATTCTCAGAGGCAGTAGAAGTTTTAAATACAAACAGTCGTGGCAAAAAGAGAGTTTCCTGGGGATGAGTATTAACATTGCCAAGCAATTTAAATGTCAGTCAACGCCAGTGTCACATATCTATAATGATATGCCCGTGTACATGGTGTGAACTGTATTCTCTAGAAACACAAGAGCTCAGGTGAAGGATAAAAATATAGGTGGTCAAGTTAATGAAGGATAGTATTTCAAATAAGAAGAGTTACTGAAGTTATTATCAATCATAAGCCTACATAACAAACATCGTTAAGTATACTACAC
The DNA here is from genome assembly GCF_008692635.1 of Crocuta crocuta. Classification (NCBI taxonomy): domain Eukaryota; kingdom Metazoa; phylum Chordata; class Mammalia; order Carnivora; family Hyaenidae; genus Crocuta; species Crocuta crocuta. The sequence continues at coordinate 4,704,176 of NW_027531522.1, forward strand.
AGTGACTTTTTTTTTTTTTTTTTTTACTATTTCTTTAGCTGAAGGAAACTGGAAGGAAGGCTTAGTAGGGAAAAAAAATGCTAATTAAAATGAAGAACATAATCTTATTAGATGTGGCAGCTATTAAAACCATTTCCCATTTTTCATTAAAGATTGTCTATGATTTAAATAAAAACATATAATGACCATAATCAATTTTTAAAAACGAAGCCAAGAAAAAAAACTACTCTCAAATCTATTATTTCAACATAAGCACCATGATAATTTTGCCTAACATTTTATTCTGCAATTATTTATTTATATTTCTGACTCTTCCAACAGAATTTGAGCACCATGAAAACAGAGTAAGAAACTGATAATCCTGGGCTGCCTGGGTGGCTCAGTCAGTTAAGCGTCCAACTTCGGCTCAGGTCATGATTTCACGGTTTGTGGGTTCAAGCCCCACATCAGGCTCTGTGCTGACAGACAGCTCAGAGCTTGGAGGCTGCTTCAGATTCTGTGTCTCCCTCTNTACATATTATTTTATGCATACTATATATATAACTTGTTGTTCTGGGTTTGGGGTCAGGGAAAACATATCACAGATATACTTCCAAGTTGCTAGGTAAGCTACCTAAATATCATTTGAAATATCATTTGAAAATTGAATCCAGGAGACGCTACAAGAAATATAACTATAATCTTTATACTCCCAGTATTTCCAATTTTTTTTGCTATGATAATTAGCTGTTAAATCTAGACATTTTATATCTTGCAGCATCTCCTTAGAACTGAAGTTATTTTTATGTAGTACTTGTAGATCTCTCTCCAAGAAAGACTTCATCTTAATAGTCCATGTTTTAGAATTCTTTCCTTGTCTGTGATAATTTAAAATTTCCCCTATAATGTATCTAGATGAGAATTTTTCCTTCACTCTTTTTCTTTGGCCCTCTATGGGCCAGTTCAAACTAAGATCTCTCACATTTTTTGTTTTTTAAATGAAGTTAATTTCCATTATTTCTTCAGGTTATTTCCTCCTCTCCATTTCTCTCTCCCCCTTCCTGGAGCTCCTGTTATCTGGATTCTACTTCTGTCCTCCATACTATATAGTTTTTATTTTAAATACATATAAAACCCATGAATTATTCTGTTTTTCACTGTATCCACTGTTACCTGTACCATCCACTGTGATCTTTACTTTGAATCTTAACAGCTTTCCACACCTTAAATTTCTACTTATGTTTTTTATCATTATTTTTTATTTTGCAGAAAGAGAGCAAGTAGGAAAGTGGCAGAGAGAGGAGGAGAAAGAGAATCCCAAGCGTGCTCCATGCTGGAACCAATGCGGGGCTTGATCTTACGAACCGTGAGATCACGATCTGAGCTGAAATCAAGAGTCAGATGCTTAATGGACTGAGCCATTCAGGTGCCCTCTACTTGTTTCTTTTAAATATTTACTTTGTTTCAAATTATTATCTTCCCTCATGTCTTTCCTATCTTTACACTGATTTATTTTCTTTCCATAGTTTCTTTAGGACTTTTGATTTGGGTAGAAAATCAGATTTCCTATTACTGCCAACATGGATTGAACATTTTTGGTCTCCTGTATCTTGACATACCCAGAAACAACTCTGTTATACATCTTTTGAATGAAAATATTAGTTTCTCTAAATATTACAAGCATAATGCCAGAAAGACTGAGAAGTATAATTCCAAATACCTTAGCCATTATTATATAAAAATACTGGGGCGCCTGGGTGGCTTAGTGGGATGGGTGTCCGACTTTCGCTTAGGTCATGATCTCGCGGTTCGTGGGTTCGAGCCCCGCGTCGGGCTTTGTGCTGACTGCCAGCTTGGAGCCTGGAGCCCGTTTCAGTCTGTGACTCCCTCTCTCTCTGACCCTCCCCTGCTCACGCTCTCTCTCTCTCCTAGAAATAAATAAAAAATTAAAAAAAAAAAAACCACCTGTCAGGAATAGGCGCATACGTATATCCAGAGATCCTTAAATAAAAGGACCCTCTGAGTGTGAAACAAGTAATAGAGGCCATCTATAGGAGCAGCTCACCATGAGACATGGTTTCTAACTCCAGGTTTAATTATCAAGGTATCTGGGACATAGGCATAGCTCCTGCAAACACAGGACTAGAAATGAATGTTAAAGGAAGCTGCTAAGAAAGCAATCAACTGCATTACACAAAAATATAAAAGACCGTTATTAAGATGGTGATACTTTTTTTTTTTTTTGAGAGAGAGAGAGAGAGAGAGAGAGAGAGCGCCTGCATAGGAGAGCAGGGGGGCGGCAGTGGAAGAAAGAGAATCTTAAAGTGGGCATGAAGTCCTAAACCAGGCTTGATCTCACAACCTTGATCTCATGACTCTGAGATTATGACCTGAGAAGAAATCAAAGCATTTGACGCTTAACTGCCTGAGCCACCCAGGTGCCCCACATGGTGATAATCTTTAAACATGACCTAAATGACTGTCCTTGTTCTGAGGTCAGGTTCACTAACGAAGTAACTTTCCAATTATAACTTGTTTTCCCAAGATTACTTTAAGGAAAGATAAACAATTCTGGGTAATTCTTGACAGTAATGTTTTAATCATAGATGATTAAATGACATTCATTTCTGCCATATTGGCTTGAGTTATTAGCCCACCTGATCAATTCCAGGTACACTGACAAAACCAAAAGGAGACTAATATAGTAATGTAGGAAAGAAATAAGGATCTGAACAAACTCACAGCTGTGAGAAGGTGGGATTTTGAAAATATGAACTATCTAGTTTTGTCTATAAACTAGATATAAAAAGTCATGTCTAGGAAGCTTCAAATTAATTAACTAGAAAAAATATTTAGAAGGTACCAGTTGGTGACTAATTCAGTTAGGAGCAGGCAGAGAACGGAATGAAAGATAGCCACATTCTTGATAAAGAATACGAGAGGAAACGAGATCACTTTTCAGGAAACCCTGAGAATTACAACAGAAAGTCTTTACATATATAGGTATCATTATCACTATTATGCAATCATTTAAACATTTTTTTCAAGTACACTAACAGGATAAATTCTGTAAATACACTCAAGTTACTCATGTATACCTGAAAGTAATTATTTCATTTGGAGAGAAAACCTACTTCTAAAATTATCTAATTAATTCATTAACATTCCTTAATCCCAAATTGTGGAGGTTAAAAAACTAGTCACTAATTTTTCTTTTTTCTGCTCAATGTTTCCACAGCTATTCTGTCTTCCTTCAAGTTACTTTTCTACTTGTTCATCTCATCTGTCCTGCTTCTTTGGTTCATGAAATAGTCTTCTCTTGCATCTTAACCCTTTATCTTTCTAGAGTCTTCGTTTCCAATTATTAATACTTTTTATTTTAAAATAAACCTGATCTGGGGCGCCTGGGTGGCTCAGTCAGTTAAGCATCCGACTTCAGCTCAGGTCATGATCTCACAGTTGGTGGGTTTGAGCCCCATGTCAGGCTCTGGTGCTGACAGCTCAGAGCCTGGAGCTGCTTCTGATTCTGTGTCTCCCTCTCTCTCCGCCTACTCATGCTCTGTCTCTCAAAAATAAATAAACTTTAAAAATAATAATAATAAAAGAAACTTGATCCAACCTTTCTGTCTTCTCTACCTGTCTTCCTCAGCCATGACCAATTTTAGAGTTTATATTTATCCCCTATCTGGATTTACTTCCAATTCTCTTTCATGCTCAAAGTCTAACCTCATCTGTTCATTTGCATGCTAAACATCTCTACCTAAACATCTTGCTGGTAAATGAATACCCACCCTCCCCCAGCTACTGTCACTCATTTTATTAACAAATACTACCAGTTCTTTCTGAGTAACTTACGTCTTATCAGTCTGACTTCCACTACCCTCACTCAGGCCCTCAATACATTCAGCTAGATTACAAAAAATTCTAATTGGTTTCTCTGTGCTCTAGCTCCTTTCAATATTTTTATATGCTAAAGACAGATGAACCTTCCTGAACAACAGGTTTTATTTTTTCCCCAACTCAAACTATTTCCCAACTACCAACTATTTTCAACTCCTTTGGCTAATATGTAAGGCTATTATTTTTCATACATTTCATATCAAATATCAGTATCACCATCACTTTACATGCCTATGTGCCACTGCTTGTGCTATTTGTATTCCAGGGACTGGGAGTCTATCCCTGATCCCTATCTCTAAATAGCTCAATTTTACATATGCTTTAAGCATCAGGGAAAATGTTACATTCTCTGGACATCTCATTCCCTCAGCTGAAAGTAATTTTCCCTGACCTTGAATTCTTTTTATACTGTAGATCACTAAAGAAGTTATAACTATATGTCTTGAAATTATTATTTATGCACCGATTTATCCTTTTAGATTTTATGTTCCTGATAGGATCCATTTACAGTACAGAATTATTTCCCCAAAGAAAATGACCAGTATTTTTAGATACAGAAAGAACTTCACACTTTTCAAATGAAAAAAAGGCTAAGACACTTTTGAGAAGAAATAGTTCCATAGTGCAGGTACTCACAGCCCACAAAGATTAGTTTTATTAGTATGTGAAACTGAGGTTTTTTGGGGAGGGAGTGGCTGCGTACATTAACTGGTTAAGAACAGTGTTTTCAGAGTACACATGATCACTCTCAACTGATCCAGAAGGATGTGAAAAGTACATTACAGAATCAGAAATTTATTATAAATCATAGAATATGGTCTCAGATTCTTCTTTCCCTCAGTGAGAGAGAAGGGTCATAGATGTACAAAGTTGTCTAGGCATCTAGACCCTGGCAGGTAAATAATTTTAGAAATCCTAAAACCCACCCTACCGTGTCTGAGGCAATATGACAAAACCAAACAAATACAAGAATCTTCTAAACAGTCATCCCACCAACCACCCAGAATTATGGAGAAGTCCTTTCGGTTATCATTTCTGGGACTATAGCTCCCCATTACTGCTGTATATATAGGAAGATTTCTAAGCTACATTAGGATTAATTATTTTAACACTATTACCCTTAAAATCATGCTTGAATTTGGTACATACCTATGAATTTAAGTTCCTGCTTTGTTAGTGTAGAACTGTCATCTCTGTCTAAAGAAAAGACACACTTTAATTTAAAATTTTTAATAATCAGTTCCTAAAAACTACCACGATAAGTACAAGTCAAGAAACTTAAGACACTATGGGGAGAACAATCAGTAGGATTAAAGTAAAAAAACAAAAAACAAAACCAAAAAATCTATGGAAAATTAAGTGATTATAAATTGGTTTTTGCTAAAATAAAAAGGCATTGCTCTAAATAAAGAAACTGTTAACGGCATTATCATTTAATCAGTTTAAAAGTAATTCTTAAAAATTCATTTCCATTTATACTAATCCCTTCCCTTTGCAGGTTCTGTCTCTCTTGTTTCAATGAGACACCTGTAAGTTCGTTTTGCTTTGTAGTAGTTAACATGCATACTGAAAATTACTTTTTCTTCCCAGTGGCTGATTCACCATCCAAATGTTAATATCCTTCTGTGTTTATCACTTAAGAGTCTTTGAAGCCTGTCTTCCAGAAGCTTAGAGTGATCCAAGAGATAAATAGCTTGGCTGATTTGAAATGGAAAAAAATCTTACCATCTTATCTACAGTATATGTCTTATAATACTTAGCAAGGCTCTATAGTATTAGCCAAATTCCTTCCAGCATAGGAACAAACAGTACCATTTGTTGCATCCTGGAATATAGTAATGTAATGTATAAAAATAAAGAATACAGCCTACTATATCAGGTAAGAAGGAAAAACAAGTCTACTGTGATTAAAAAGAAATTAGATCTAGAATCATCTAGATCAACGGTTCTCAATCTCCACACTGTTCACACCAACAGCTCCTCCTATCGGTAATACCTCATTGTAATACCTCATTACGTGTAGGGAATCTCAAATGATTAATAGGTTGTGGTGATGCCTGCGAATTGCTCATCTCTGTTCTTAGATCCCTACCTTCTTAATGCTTCCCTGCAATGGAGAGGGGATATACGTAAACAGCAAAGATCTAGTTTCCCACAAACTATTATATTATAACAAACCTCAGTAGGATTACATTCTTGAGGAAGAACGTTCACCCCTAAAATCAATTAGCATCCATGCTTATTCTCAACCCTATAGCAGCTATTTATGAATAATTGGTTGACATTACTTTGCCTCCTCCATCAAATGAGATTTGTTTAATGAGCATGGTCATGACAAACTAGAAGTACCATAATTAAAGAAAATTTAAAAGCACAGTAAATGGGCCACAGAAATCAATTAGCAATATACTGCTGTGAAAATAGATCTAAGCACTTTAGCTACTTTAATCTACTATTTCAAAATTATATTGAGAATGAGAATAGCCAGGACAAACAAATGAAGCAAATGCATTACTGTAGCAAAAACCAGGTTCCTACTCTTGAGAAAACAAGACTGCCTAATGCAAAGTTTAATTCCCAAGGAAAATGAACGTGTTGCCAAGAATATATGAAAACTCTTCCAGGACTATGCAGTGACTGACAATGATTTATTTATTCCTTCAATATTTATGGAGCACCAAGTAGATGATGAGCAAAACGCCAATGAAATAAACATGAATAAAACCCAACCCTACTGTAAATGAGTTTATACTCTAGTAAGAAAAACTTGTAAATAAATAAAATTGTTAAACAACCTAAAAAGCACTAGAGGAAAATCATACCTGAAATAGAACAATTAGAACCAGGCAGACAAGAGGTTAGTTTTCAACTGGACTTGGAAAGCAAACCATAATCCCTACATACATATTATTTGTTTCATCATTTTAAGCATTATAAATATACCTACTAAACGAAACCCAGAGGTTACACTTACACTTTAGTGGCATCATGAAGTCTAAATTCTCCTAGTCAAGATGGCTAGTTTCAAGGCACTACCATAAACCAACTGTCACAAAATACAAGGCACTTCACTCTCTGGACATTTAAAGTTCACCATCCATATATTATTCTTTAAAATATTTAAATGAGTATTTTGTCTTTCCAAATTGCCTTAAAAGTTTCCAAAATGTACTTATTAAGTTTTACGTTTTATCTTTCTCCTACCAGTTCTCTTTTTCCTTTATTGAGACAGTAATTTTAATATTATTTCTCCTAAATTTCTCTAGTCACATAAAATTCATTCCACTGCACCTAATTTTATTTAGATTGGTCGAAGTGTTTTTCCTAAATGTAGTTTTCTTAGTATTGATGAAAATCTTATTTCCTTATCAGCGAGTACCAATTTTGGGGCACGTGGGTGGCTTAGTCAGCTAGGTGCCCAACCTCCACCTCAAGTTATGATCTCACAGTTTGTGAGTTTGAGCCCAGCATTGAGGTCGCTGCTGTTAGCAAGGGGCCTGCTTCATATCCTCTGTCCTCCTCTCTCTTTGCCCCTCCCATGCTTGTGCACTCTCTTTCTCTCTCTCAAAAATGAATAAAAATTTTAAGAAATTAAAAAATAAATTTTTAAATCAATAATCTTCCACCTTAGAAACTAGAAAAAAGGCAAACTAAACCCAAAGCAAGCAGAAGAAAGGTAATAATAAACAGCAGAAATGGAATAAAAACAGGAACACTTTAGAGAAAATGTTAAATGTTAAAAGTTGGTTTAAAAGATGAACAGAACTCGCTAGTCTTCACTTAGACTCACAAAGAAAACAGAAGTCTCAAATTACTAAAATCAGGGATGAAAGGATTGGTAAGGATACCGACTGTATGCAATCTTTATAATCTTTTTAATTTGATACGGTGGGTATGCAAACAAATTAAAAAATGCAGGTGAACTGGGCAAATTCTTGTTTGCGGGAAGGACAAATTCTTAAAAAACATAAAAATTACAAGAACTGACACACAGAAAATAGGAATAGGTATTTCTCCAAAGAAGATCTAGAAATGGCCAATAAGAACATAAAAAGATGTTAATACCATTAGTCATTAGGAAAAAGCAAATCAAAACCACAATGAGATATTACTGACACCAGCTTGGATAGCTACGGTTAAAGAAAGAAAGAAAGAAAATAACAAGCGTTGGTGAGGACTGAAGAAGCTGGATCCCTCATATACTGCTAATACGAATGTATCACAAGTGCTATGGAAAACACTATTGCAGTTCCTCAAAACATTAATATACTTGCCATATGACCTAGCAATTCTACTCCTAAGAATATACCCAAGACAAATAAAAACATATATCCACACAATAACTTGTACATGAAAATGTTCACAGGCAAATCCAAAGAGACGGAAAGTAGAGTAGTGGTTCCCGGGTGATTTAGTGGGGAAAGGGGACTTGGGATGTATGTGATTTCTTTCTGGTTTGATGAAAATGTTCTGGAATTAATTCATGGTGACAGTTACACAACATTGTGAATATACTAAAAATGTCTGAATTGTATATTTTTAAACAGTTTAAAATGATAACTTTTATGTTATGTAAATTTTATCTCATCAAAAATTTAGGGGGAAGGGTGCCTACGTGGCTCAGTCGGTTAAGCGGCCGACTTTGGCTCAGGTCATGAGCTCACAATTTGTGGGTTCGAGTGCTGCGTCAGGCTCTGTGCTGACAGGCAGCCCAGAGCCTTCTCTCTCTGACCCTCCCCTGCTCACACTATCAGAAATAAATAAAACATTAAAAAAATACATTTTAAAAAAAATTTAGGGGGGAAAAGAGATAACAGAGAAGTAGAAGAACCACTATTTACTCTGACAGAGAAAAGAATGACACAGGGTAAGGGAATGTGCTTTTTATACATGCACACATTCAGAACAGAGCAAAGGAATAATAAACGTAAAAAGGGTATGAGGTATGAGGATAGCAGTTAAACTCTGGGAAATGCAGTGGTAAAGAGCATGCACTAGGTTCAACAACATTAGTAGCTCTATTTCTTAAATTGGTGAAAGGTTCCTGAGTACTTATTTTATTATTGCATGCTAAAGAGCTTATATGTATTGCTCAAAATGTATCAAATATTTCATAAATTGGACAAGGATCTATGAAAATATGGCAAAATATTAACAGATGTTAAATTAGTAATAAATTCATGACTACTGTATTGGTCCCTGTACTTTCCATAATTCTGAAATATTTTATTTAAAAGAAAGAGGAGAATGTTGTAGTTTAATAAAATAGCTTCGAAACAGAGTGGTATAGCAAGGAATTGGCAACTGGAACTAGTCACTAGCAGTTTAAGAGAGAAAAGTTAACAAAAAAGGCACTAAAGCCAAAATTATTTAATAAATGCATGTGCTAATGAAACCTAATTTTGGAAACGATTTATGTAATACCTTCTGGTGTGCTGATTTTGCATCCTGCAACTTTACTGAATTCGCTTACTAGTTCTAACAGTTTTCTGATGAAGTCTTTAGGGTTTTCTATATATAGTATGTCATCTGAAAACAGTGAGTTTTACTTCTTCTTTTTCCATTTGGATGCCTTATATTTCTTTTACTTGCTTAACTGCTTTGGCTAGGACTTCTAGTACTATGTTGAATAAATGTGGTAGTGGACGTCCTTGTCTTGTTTCTGACCTTAGAAGAAAATCTTTTGGCTTTTCACTGTCAAGTATGATGCTAGCTGTGAGCTTGTCATATATGGCTTTTATTATACTGAGGTATGTTCCCCTTCTATACCCACCTCACTGAAAGTTTTTATCATAACAGGATGTTGAATTTTGTGAAGTACTTTTTATCTACTTAGATGACCATATAATGTTTATCCTTCATTTTGTTAATTTGGTGTGTTGAACCATCCTTGCATCACTGGAATAAATCCCACTTCATCATGCTGCATGATACCTTTTCAAAAACGTTTATTTTGAAAGAGTGCACACGTTTGTGCAAGTGGGGGAGGGGAAGAAAGAGGAGAGGAGAATCCCAAGCAGGCTCCGTGGAGTCAGTGTGGAGCCTGGCATGGGGCTCGATCTCAGAAACTGTGAGATCATGACCTGAGTCCAAATCACGAGCTGGATGCTTAACTGACTGAGCCACCCCGGTGTACAATACTTTTAATGTGTTACTAAATTTGTTTTGTTAATATTTTGTTGAGGATTCTTACATTTATGTTCATCAGGGATACTGGCCTGTGACTTCCCTTTTTTGTGGTGCCCTTGTCTGGTTCTGGTATCAGAGTAATGCTGGCCTGGTAAAATGTGTTTGGGAGAGTTTTCCACTTCTATTTTTTGGAAGAGTTTCAGAAAGACTGATTTTAATTTTTCTTTGAAGGTCTGGTAGAATTTACCAGTGAAGCCATTTGATCATGGAATCTTGTTTGCTGGGAGGTTTTTGATTACTGATTCAATTTCATTACCAGTAATCAGTCTCTTCAGATTTTTCATTTCATCATGATTCAGTCTTAAAAGGTAACATGTGGGGCGCCTGGGTGGCTTAGTCAGTTAAGCGTCCGACTTTCGCTTAGGTCATGATCTCGCGGTTCGTGGGTTCGAGCCCCACGTCGGGCTCTATGCTGACTGCCAGCTCAGAGCCTGGAGCCTGTTTCAGTCTGTGACTCCCTCTCTCTCTGACCCTCCCCTGCTCACACTGTCTCTTTCTCTCTCCTAGAAATAATAAATTTAAAAAAATTAAAAAAAAAAAGGTAACATGTTTCTAGGAATTCACCCATTTCTTCTACATTGTCCATTTTGTTGGTATGTATAATTGTTCACAGTGCTTTCTTATATAGCCTTTTGCATTTTTCTATGGTTTTAGCTGTAATCTCCTCTTCCATTTCTGATTTTGATTCCTCTTTTCTCTTGGTTGAGTCTAAAGTATTGTCAATTTTGTTTATCTTTTCAAAGAACCAGACTTTAGTTTCACTGATCTTCCTTATTGTCTTAAGTCTCTATTTCTATTCTAAACTGTTATTTCCCTCCTTCTACCAATTCAAGACTTCATTTGTTCTTTTTCTAGTTTCTTGAGGTGTAAAGCTACATTGAGGTTTTTGTTTCTTGAGGTAGGCATTAATTGCTATGAACTTTCTTCTTAACACTGTTTTTGCTGCATCTGCTTATTTTGGTATGTTACATTTCCATTTTTATCTCAAGGTATCTTTTTATTTCTTTTTTGATTTTTTCTCTGACCCATTAATTATTCAGTAGCAATGTTGTTCAATCTTGACGTATTTGTGAATGTCCCAGTTTTTTTCTTGCAATTAACTTCTAGTTTCATATCACTGTGGTCAGAATAGATGTGTGATATAATTTCAATCTTCTTAAATTTATTAAGATTTAACAGATTAACATATTAGCTGTCTTGGAAAATGCTCCATGTGCACTTGAGAAGAATGTATATTCTTGTATTTTTAAATGGAAGGTTCTATAAATTATCTGTCCCAGTCCATCCTGTCTAATGTCTTGTTTAAGGGTGATATTTCTTTACTGACTTTCTGTCTCAATGATCTATCCAATTACGTAATGAGGTGTTACTGTACTGCTATTTCTCCCTTTAGGTACTAATATTTCTCTTATATACTTGGTTGCTCCTATATTGAGTGCATAAATATTTGTACATGTTACATCTTCTTGTTGGATTAACCAGTAATCCCTACTTGTAATAAGGCAGTTAAATAACAGTGAAGCAGATAATGGTGGGCAAATACTACCTCCCCCCTCTCAAAGATAAGCCTACGAATATGTTACCTTAAATAGCAAAAGGAACTAAACAAATGTATTTAAACTAAGAACTCCAAGACAGACAGATTATCCTAGATTGTCTGAGAGAGGCCAATCAAATCATCCTACTTGTCATAAAATTTGAATCTGAGAATCAGACAGGCATAAGCATAAGACAGACTCTAACACTGATGACTTTGAACACAGAGGAGGAGGCCATTATGCAAAAGAAGCAGGCAGCTTCTAGAAATTGGAAATGGTAAGGAAACAGATTCTCTCCTAGTACCTTAAGAAAAAAAGGAACAAAGCCTGCCAATACCCTGATTTTAACCCAGCGAGTCCATGTCAGACTTCTAACCTACAGACTGTAAGATAATAAATTTATACTGTTAGAAGTTTCAGATACTTTTTTATAGCAACCATAGAAAATGATGATAGAATAAGATGAAACGTAAATTCTTTTTTTCTTCCGCTCTCACTGACAAGTTTCAAGCTTTTTATTGCTTGATACTCAATATAATAAAGAAAAAAATGTAAAATGTGAAATCTAACATTTAACACCTCACACCCTGTAGTATGGTTACTATCAAAAACAAACAAATGAACAAAATAAGCGTTGCCAAGAATGTGGAAAAATTGGAATCCTTGCGCATCGTTGGCAGGAATGTAAAATGGTGCACCCACTATGGAAAACAGTATGACACTCTTATTTTAAAATAGAACTAACATAGGATCCAGCAATTGCATTTCTGAGTAAAATGGAGATTCAAATGGATTATCTGCACCTCTCCATTCAAAGCAGCTTATTAACAGTAATCAAAAGGTAGAAGCGACATAAGTGTCTCTCAACAGGTAATAAACAAAATGTTATATACACAAAATGGAATATTATTTAGCCTTAAAAAAGGAAATTTAAGTACATGCTATTACATGGATAAACCTTAAGGGAAGGTTTAAACTGCTATGGGAAATAAGGCATATGATTCTATTCTTATGAAGTATCTAGAACAGACAAATTTATACAAACAGAAAGAACTGTAGTTGCTCTGGGCAAGGGGGGAGAGAGAAATGGAAAGCTGTTGTTTAATAACTACAGAGTGTTAGTTTTATAAGACTAAAAACTCTTGGAGACTGGTTGTGCAACAGTGTGAATGTACTTAACACTACTAAACTGTACACACACTTAAAAATGGTTAAAATGGCAAATTTAATGCGTTTTTTACAATAAAAAAAATAAGCTAACACTTAAAAAAAAGAGAGTACACAAACATGGATTTTCCCAACTAAGTCCAAGTGATTCTCCCTCAAACCCTCCTTAAGCTAAATACCACCAGGTATCACTACTATCCTTCTCTTTGCAATTAAAAATGTTAAGTCCAGAGCAACTATCAAGAAGAAGGAATTAAAAGCATCCAAATTGAAATGGAACAAGTAAAACTGTCACTATTTGCAGATAACGTATTATTTACAGAAAACCCCAAAGATTCCATCAAAAAACTGTTAGAATTAATAAATGAATTCAGTAAAGTTGCAGGATACAAAATCAATATACAAAAATCTGTTGTGTTTCCAGACACTAAAAACAAACTACCAGAAAGAGGAATTAAGAAAACAATCCCATTTATAATTACATCAAAAAATAAAATATCTAGGAATAAACTTAATTAAGGAGGTAAAAGATCTCTATACTGAGAACTGTAATACATCAACGAAACAAACTGAAGACAAAAATAAATGGAAAGATATTCTACATTCAGGGATTATAATAATATTGTTTATGTGGTTTTTTTTTATTTATTTTTTTTATTTCTAGGAGAGAGAGAGAGACAGCGTGAGCAGGGGAGGGTCAGAGAGGGAGTCACAGACTGAAACACGCTCCAGGCTCTGAGCTGGCAGTCAGCACAGAGCCCAACACGGGGCTCAAACCCACGAACCGCGAGATCATGACCTAAGCGAAAGTCGGACGCTTAACCGACTAAGCCACCCAGGCGCCCCAAGAATAATATTGTTTAAATGTCCATACTACTCAAAGCACTCTACAGATTCAGGGCATTCCTCTATCAAAATTCCAATAGTATTCTTCACAAAAACAGAATAAATCCCAAATTTGTATGAAACCACAAAAGACCTTGAATAGCCAAAACAATTTTGAGAACAAAGAACAAAGCTGGATGCTTCATGCTCCCTGATTTCAAACTACTACATTACAAAGCCATAATAATCAAAACAGTATGATACTGGCATAAGAAGAGGCACACAGATCAACGAACACAATGGAAAGCCCAGGAAAAAATGCATGCATGCAGAGTCAATTTATTTACAAGGAGCCAAGAATATACAATGGCGAAAGGACAGTCTCTGATAAGCGATGCTGGGAAAACTGAACAACTGCACGCAAAAGAACGAAACTGGTCCACTACCTTACACTGTACACAAAAATTAACTCAAAATGGATTGCAGACTTGAAGACCCTAAGCCATAAACTTCTAGAAAGAAACATAGGCTCCCTGACATGAGTCATAATATTTTGGATTTGACCAAAGCCAAAAAAACCCCCGAAGTACATCAACTAAAATGGCACTGCAGAGCAAACGAAACCATAGACAAAATAAAAAGGCAATGCACTGAATGGGAGTAAATATCTGCAAAACATCTATCTGATAATATCCAAGCTTTTTTTTTTTTTTTTTNGTTTTTTTTTTTTTTTTTTTTTTTTAGAGAGAGAGAGTGCAAGTGGGAGAGAGGGGCAGAGGAAGGGAGGGAGGGAGGGAGGGAGGAAGAGAAGTGAAGGGGGGGAGGGGCAGGGAGAATATGAATCTTAAGCAGGCTCCATGCTCGGCATCGAACCTAGCACGGGGCTCGATCTTATCACCCTGCAATCGTGACCTGAGCCAAAATCAAGAGTGGGACATTCAAACAACTGAGCCACTCAGGTACCCCCAAAACATATTTTTAAAAACCTCATGTAATTCAATAGCAAAAAAGCCCCAAACAATCTGATTTTTGATAGATATTTTTCCAAAGACAACATACAGATGGCCAAAAGACACATGAAAAGATGCTTAACACCACTAATCATCAGGGAAATGCAAACCAAAATCATACGGAGACATCACCTCACATCTGTCAGACAGGCTATCATCAAAAAATCAAGAAATAACAGGATTCGGAGAAAAGAGAACCCCTGTGTAGTGCTGGTGGGACTGTAAAATGGTGGAGCCACTATGGAAGAGTTTGAAGTTCTTCAAAAAATTAAAAGCTGAACATATAATCCATTAATTCCACTACTGGATATTTATCCGAAGCAAATGAAAACACTAATTTGAGAAAATATATGCACCCCATGTTCACTGCAACTTTATTTACAAAAGCCAAGACATGGAAACAACCTAAATGGCCATCAACGGGTAGAGTAATGAAAATGTACTATACATACATACAACAGAATATGATTTAGCTATGAAAATGAACAAAATTTTGCCATTTGTGACAAAGTGAATGGACCTTGACGGCATTATGCCAAGTGAAGTAAGTCAGACAGAAAAGAAAAAGATAAATACTGTATGATCTCAAACATGGAATCTAAAACAAAACAAAACCCAAACTACTCCAAGCTCATGAAAACAGAGAACAGACTGGAGGCTGCCTAGGGAAACGGAAGGGGGAGAGGAGGCGAAAGGGATGAAGGAGGTTAAGAGGTACAAACTACTAGATATAAACTAAAGAAAAATATAGAAGTCCATTATTTATTTCATGTTTTAAAAATATGTGACTAAGAATACAGAAATATCTGACCACACTACCTCAGTGTTCTCTCTCAAACACAATCTTAATAAGATACAAAATTTTAAAGAAAATCTGTTCATTTTGTTAATCTCAGGACATCAATTTCATTCACCTATAGAGAAAAATATGACAACTGTCCCATTAAGTTGACATATTCCAGTACTCTGCTGACTAATAATGGCAAAGGATTTATGTGACAATTCATTCACAATTGCTCCCCACAAAATCTCCTTTCTTATTATTCCAAGTATATGCTTTTCAAACTTTCAGTATGTCTCTAAAATTCTAATATTCCAAAATTAGAGAGCCAAATTTAACTATGCAAACTGAAAAAGATGTTAAACCTCTTTTATTTTTATGCTTCCCTACCAAAGAATGGTAACATATTTAGTTTACTTTCAGGAATGCTTCCAATCCCTTTTTTCCTCTAGATACCTAAAGTTCAAGAGTGCCATGTTCTCTGGAGAATTCATTATCTGATACTCTGCAGTTCCAGGTTACACCAGGAAGCAAGAATTATAAATAAATGCACTCATTAATAAAATGGTCATTTGTGAAATGGTTTCCCATCCTGGCCACTCCCGCCCCCGAATCAACACAAGTGTCTACTGCTCTTCATCATGCCAACTACAGATTTGTAAACATCTGACAATACAATCACAACAGAAAGCAACTTGCAAATTAAACTACATTATCAAAATATCCAAAGTTTTATAAAGTTAATAAAATGTGCTCGAAAACTGCTTAGGATCACGTAAATTATTTCAAACAGATAAGGTATGTCAGTTAATAACTGAAAACAATCAACAAAGAGGACACTAGATTAAAAAGGTTTTTTGAACACTAAATTTTCTTCAAAACTGAAGAAATGCTCAAACATTACTGCAAACATGACTTTCATTATAGTTACACTGCAATATTGAAAAGAGCTAGCATGTGCCTCATATTCTGATTATAGAACCCAACTCTGCAGAAGATGCAACTCCCCTATAAAAACCTGGTTCCAAAGGAGACAGCATTTAAAAGGCTATCTTCATTTGTTCAGCATATAAAATATAGGGGCAACCCAATAAAAGTATTCTACACATTAATTTTTTTAAATCCCGAAAACAAAATTCACATTTCAAGTTGTGGAAGAAGCAGCTAATTCTTAACCTAGGTACCAATTACTGACGGCACCACCACAAGAGAGCTCAAAAGAACTGGAGAAACTATTTACAAAAATAGAAAAAAAAGACTTTCATAAAGTTAGAACAACACTATTATCATTTTGCCTTCCAAAGAGACAATAAAAGCTAAACTGATGAACTACATTGACCTAGCATCCTCCTGGAGGCAATCTACAGAAAGTTCTCGCTAAGGGGCTGAACAATTGCCTCACTGCAGAGCTGGGTTTCATCGTATCAATAGAACATGCAAGCTTTCAACCGGGGTTCTCAATAAAAGGCAACCTTTGTGATAAATGAACCACTAGAGAAGATTCTAATAAAACTTACCATTGTGTATTGCATTCAGCAACTCTGAGAAAGCTTTAGTAAGGAAAAAAGGACTTCAGGTTAAGATCATTCTCAAACACACAAAAGAAATACATAGGCACAGACTGAGTCAGTATAATAAAATCTCAATAAGTATCATGTATCACTGTTTGAATCATTAAAACTGCAAGCTTGGCTCAGTTTTTATATGGTATAAATTTCTAAGTATTGTATTTCATCTGCCAATCTATCACCTAATACATTTAATATGTTAGATATACTGTCATAATGGTGACAAACTTTCTTAATAATACATATGTAAAATTACTTTTAAGAAGACATTTAATAGTCTATGTAATGTCTTTCTTGCTAAAAGTATCTGTAGGATTCAATTTTGTAAAGGTAAATCTACCACAACAAATTCTACACTCACCAGTATTTATTATAAAGAAAAACTTCATTTTATCATCTAACCTGATCAAAAAATCTCATTTCCTAAACTTTAGTATAATAGTCTTTACATATATAGAAGTCAAAGCCAACAAATATTAAAAAATTATATTAACATCAAGATTAGTGGGAACCAAATTCTAAAAATATTATTTCAATAGGAACAGAAGTCACAAGAAACAACACATAAAAAAAGCCAAGAATAATGAAAATTTGGTCACCATTTTACTAATATGGATCCTGACCTCAGGACAAGCAGCAAGTTAAGATATCTCTATAGGAGGAAAAAAATCTGCTTAATTAAGAACCAACTGCATTACGGAAAATTAAAAATTAGAGGTTCGGGGTGGCACAATATAACAGAAAAAAAACCCACTAAAGTAGAAGTCAAAAAGCCTGGGTTACCAACCCAGTTAGACAACTTACTAGTTGTTGGACAAGCTCCATCATGCCGATACTGCATGGAAATTTCTGTTGGGAGGGAGGAGAAAGGAATCAGGAATCAGGAGAAGTTGCCAGTGATTCAAAGGCAGAAAAAGAAAATAGGCCAGAAAAACAAGGAAACATTCACCTAAAAGTCTAGCTGTGAAGGGCAAACAAAACTGTGGGAATAGAAATTATTAGCAAGTTTCTGGCACGTGATGATGTAATGGGTAGAAGGACCAAACATGTTGGAATTCTCACAAATCTTTGACGGGATAGTATGGGAATGTGTATGTTTGCACGTGTGTACAAAGAATGAGGAAAAGGGGTGCCTTGCATGGCTCAGTGGGTTAGGCAGCCAGGCTATGGTCATGATCTCATGGTTTGTGGCTTCGACCCCCACGTCGGGCTCTGTGCTGACAGCTCAGAGCCTGGAGCCTGCTTCCGATTCTGTATCTCCTTCGCTCTCTGCCATTCCCTCCCCTGCCCTTCCCTTTCTATGATAAATTAACATTAAAAAATCTTTTTTAAAAATGGGAAAAGACCTAAGGGCTTATAAATTAATCTGTGAAACAAGTGTCTAAGAAAAAACAGATTCAATATAAAAGGGAATATAGTTAGCAATGTAAAAAACTAATGTGTTTTACATAATTCATTATGACAATTTAACAAAACCATCAGAATTCTGTGGTCCGTTAGAGATTACAATTCAAGTACTAAAAAATGAGTTTATATATGAGCAGAAATCTATGACTTATATAACAATATAAAACTTGTTAAACTACACTCAGCTTACTTTCTTATACCTTTCATTTTTTATGATGATAATGAATGAATAAGCTATTGCTCTTATTTTGCTCCACCCAAAGGAAGAGAAAAAGCAGAGGATGACATGAGGCAATAAAACACTGCTAAAAGCAAAAGCTGCTTAGAAGATGAAAAATGAATTTCTGTATGGCATTCCAAAGGAAAAAATAACTGACACAGAACCAAGTCTGTGACTCAAAGGACTTGGCCTGCTAACCATGGAAACCATGGGTATTCCTTTGTGGCTAACACAGTTGGTCTAAATTTTTCAAGGAAGAATATCTGGAAATTCTCTGGATATTATTTAACCAAAAACATGATTTCTAGGAATCATATGTACAACGGAGTCTTCTAGGCAACCATCACTCACACATCTACCCATATGCATATCTCAGAAGTCAAGTCCAATCATGGGCACCGTCCAAATAACTTGAAATAAGAAAGACAAAGCAAGGCAGAGGGAAGCCAGCACTCACTTTTAACCATTTTAATGTTTAAAAAAAAAAAACACACTTCACATTAGCTACTGTTAAAAAAACAAATTTCAGACAACTTTAAGTCCTTTCCAGATGATACGCAAAAACTGAGACATGATGGAAGAGTTTTCCATCTTTAATGCTCATTAACAAGTTCAAGTGAGATTTAAAAAAAAGAGTGTGAGGACTACTGAAAAGATTGAACGGTACATTACAGAGAAATGGTAGCTGGCTGGAATGGTGCAGAAAAATAATCAAAGGATTATTACCAGAAGGATGTTCTCAGTGAGGAAAAAATACAATATGGCTATTCTGGCCTTTGATTTGGTACTTTTGCAGAAAGACATACATGGTACAGGGCCAGCAAATCTTCAAATCATCAAAGATGAAAACAAAAATCAGGATTTTCTGAAGATGCAAATTTCAAGGTATATTCTGGTCTCAGCAGCATCCAATATCCTCCTATATGATTTTCATTTATGACCCAATATAATCAATATATATAAAAGCATGAACCTGAGTCATTAAGATGAGTTTGATGTATGTTCAGCAACTATCTACTCCTTGGTCTACAATTTAGTAACTCTACTCTTCTGAGTTTATTAGATTATTTGTACCTTTATGATTCCCTTATTTGTTTATAAAATCAGACTACACCTAATTAAAATATTTTACCAGGAAAAGATTCCTCAATTTCATTTTATTAAACTAAGCAGATATACCATAAATAAGCATATATTTAACAAGAACCCATTCATAATTACATGGGCTCAAGTTAAACTTTCATAACCTTCACTTTTCAGTAGAAGTCAGAACAAACTTCTCTTGAAGTGATCTCTTCATATTAATAACTTATCTTCATGAAATCTTTAAGACTTCATCACTAGGTACTCAAGGTCAGAATCAATCGTCTTCCTAGAATCTCCTTTTACAGCATGTATCACCACTAAAGAATTCCATCACTGAAACAAATTTCAAGTATCTTAACTTGGAAAGGTATGGCAGTATTACATTCAGGAACTATAGACTAAGATTTCAGGGAGGGGCACGTGGGTGGCTAGGTCAGTTACTACTGACCAACTCTTGGTTTTAGCTCAGGTCATAATCTCACAGTTCATTAGTTCAAGCCCTACATCGGGCTTTGCATGGACAGTGTGGAGCATGCTTGGGATTCTCTCTCTGCCCCTCCCATGCTCTTGCTCTCACTCTGTCTCTCAAAATAAATAAATAAACTTTAAAAATTCAAAACTAAAATAAAGAACAGGGAAACTCTGAAAAGATGCCCAAAGAAAATAAGTTAATGTTAAACCACCAACTACTTATCATTTAATGAATACCAGAATTTTCTCAAAGACAATAACAAGATGTTGATTTTTATGAAGAAAAAATGTTAACCTTCACTTTAGTAATCATAAACTCTCATAATGTAGTTGGGATAAATAGGGATAAAAGGACAAATACAACATGTCAACCTTTCCAAATGCTCTACTAATTTTCAATGTTTCAAAAGCCCTACTTGCCTAAGATTTCAAAAGAATGCATATAGGAAAAATTCTATTAAAACCTTAACATAATCTATACACTCAAACTTACAACCTTTAGTAGCCACTTAAAACAACACACTGATTTCCCACTTTGTACAAGTCACTGTAACAGTAAATCACTTATCAAGATGTACTTCAACTTATTATAACAAAAACCTTACAATCCAAACCCTTGATCAAAGAGTTCAAAGCTATTTTCTGGATTTCTATTCTGATGGGATCTGAGGGTCCTAGAACAAATATCTTGCTACCTACATGCTACTATAATTGAATATATCATGATAAAACTTTGATTACTCTTAAGTTAATGCTTCTAACAATTTTAAGACAACCACATTATAAGGAACTGATTCTACTTCTGCTATGTGTCATAGTTGTGGTAAAACCAGAGAAAATACAGCAACGATGACAGTAGCTGCCCTGTCTATTTAGAAACAAATAAGACAGTAATTAAAAGTTCTTTAGAAAATGTTAGGTGCTCTCAAATATAAGATATTAACATTATTGCAAGCTGATGGAAGCAATGTATGTTTTTCTGTCAGTGAAGTTCTTTCAAGAGTAAGTTGCCAGAAGTCAGTCCAGGATGGCTATTCTAAGACTAGCCTAGAAGTCTGAGTTCATTGGCCTGACATGCAACTTTCTGTAACCATCTTGCCCTACTTGGTCAACATTACCTCCAACTACCCCACAAACACAAGTTTCTCATTTCCAGTAGTTTATTCCTCAAATACAACTTTACTTTCTTATCTGATAATATTGTTGGCCTTTCTCTGCCCACTCCAAAGTATAATTCAAATCCCAACTTCTCCATGGTCTTTTCCAACTTAATTAACACATTCTAAACTGGGCTGTAATACTACAAGATAAGCTTTATAAATAAATAATTTCACTTGCAACCTGGCTATAAACACTTGCAAGTCAAGTTAAAAACCACACAGGGTACTACTAATCACATGATGTGTTCTCAGTAATTACTAATAGTATTCATTCATTAAAAAAAGAAGAAAAGATGTTTACAATTTATTATATACAAAGCACTGTGCTGACAGTGAGGAGACAGTGATGAACATGACAAATAGACTCCGTCATCTCATGAAGCTAGGATTATATAGTGCATGTTACAGTCTAACATCATAGCCAACAAGTGCTTACAAAGGTCACCTTCATCATTACTAAATTATCAACTTGTAATGAAAGCAAACAAATCTTTTGAACAGGCCATCATGCAAAAACAATTTTTGATAACAGAATATAAATGTATACAGTATACATTTTTCCTTCCTACTTATTTATATGGGAAAAAAGTTTCCTGGTTTTAAAACTACAAAACTACTAACTTCTCAATCTAAAATTAGTTCAAAGAAAATTTACTATTTTCTTATTAGTAGGACATTCAACTTTTTGCAAGTGAAATTACTGGCTCAAATTTTCTCACTGATCCCACTGAAAGTATGATTGGCATTATGTACCAGTGTGGTTTTAGACCCTCATCAGCAAACACCCCCTGAATATTATCATTGAGGATCTCGTAAATCAAGGAAAATGCATTTTCCACCATATAGAGGTGTGAGAATTGCTTCTTCTACTTTACAATGAGTGATAATACTCAATACCTATCAAGTGTAAGCACTATAATGTGTAGTGGGGCATCTGGGTGGCTCAGTTGGTTAAGCAGCCCGACTTCAGCTCAGGTCATGACCTCTAGGTTCATGAGTTGGAGCCCCACGTTAGGCTCTATGCCAACAGCTTAGAGCCTGGCACCTGGTTTGGATTCAGTCTCCTTCTCTCTCTACCCCTCCCACCCCTCGTGCTCTGTCTCTTTTTCTAAAAAATAAACACTGAAAAACATACTAAAAAAAGAAAAAGACATACTACATTTCAACAGCAGTTAGCAATTCTTAACTTATGATTTAGAGGGCATAATTCCTTTTTTTTTTTTTTTTTTAATTTTTTTATTTTTTNGGCATAATTCCTAAATATCCATGGCATTTAGCCAGTTTCTTCTAAGAATAGACTTCTTAGTAAGTACTAAGGGTATGTTCTGACCCAGTCATAAAACTTTTATGAAAATGTATATTAAGAATGTATTACCTCAAATCATTTTAGGTAATCTTAGTCCATTATTATAGCTTTAACTTTAACAAAACATAAAATCTTCAGTTTTTTTTTTAACACAATTTTAAGAAAAACAAATCTATGCAAGTCTTAATTTACGTCATTTACTTTAACGAAGTAGTATTTATGGGATCTTCTCCCTAAATTTCTTTACCTAATGGTGAGGTAAAAGGGACACAAATTCATGCTTTACTGCTACAGATATTCAACAAACACTGCCCTTGGAAAGTAATTATTGTGAAAAGAACACAATCTCCCACAGCTAAAATCTGCCTAAATCTGTAACAGGTGGGAAAATCTTTTCATGGATGTAAATCAAGATTTAACTCCATTAATTGAGGATGTGTATTTCAGATAGCATCTATTCAGAGTAATGTGACTTCTGAAATACAATAATATTCAGACTATGCTTCTATGTATAGGAAATCAGTGAGGATCTCTTCACAAAGGCAAATTCAGGCTTAATTTTCTTAGTAAGTTATTCATCTGATGATTACTGTGACTCTTGCTAAAAATAAAAATGAACTCATTTTTTCTGAGTAAATCTGTCTAAACTTATTTTGCTGTGACTAGAGTTTAATCCTAGTCACTAACCCCTTGGTGTAAAAGAAAACATATAAATAAAATGTATATTCAAATGTGTAATATATTTAAATTTTTTCAATGGATACATTTCTCATTACAATTTGTATTATTTCCTCTCTAAAATAGTGGATTTAGATTTTCTACCCTCCCCTAGTGGGTAGAGGCTGGGGATCCTGATAAATGCCCTACCAATGCACGGACAGGACTGCACACTAAGAAACTGTCCCAACCAAAATGTTAATAGGGCCAAGACTGAGAAATAATGCTCTAAACTCATCCTTAATGCTTCTAATGAAACAATCCTGTCACAGTTCCCACTCATTCCTCAACAACAAACAACTTGTGAAACAGGTCCACTGTGGCACTGAAGCTGGCTAGGAAAAAGAGAAAGAGAAGGGAATCCTCAGTTGTGATCTTGGGCAATTTATTTTACCCATCTAAGCCTCAAGATTATCAGCTGTAAAAGGGGGAAATAAATAGCCCATATTTCATAAAACCTGTGTAGGGATGAAACAAGATAATAAACATAAAGCATTAACAGACTATGGTACAAATGATATTTATAGTTAATAATTTTCACTTCTGACCTTTACATATGTTCTTTACTCCCTCAGGATGGTCCTTATGTTTACTTACTGAAATTAATGTCTACACAACAATCAAAACAATCCAAAAGTCTGTATTTATAAAATGAACATGAACATTCATTTAAATTGTATTTATTTTCTTTCCATACCATTTCCTATCTGTCCTCTCTACCAAGAACTGATAAATAAAATCTGTAATAGCTTATTTTAGCCAAAATCTCATTTCTACAATCAACCTCAAAGTCAAAACTGAGATGAGGTTTATAACACTTACTTACAATCATTGACCTCAAATTCAAGATCAACTGAAAAGATAAATGCTGGCATTTAGGCAATATCTAAACTGTTAAGTTTTCGTCTAAATACAAGAACCTTAAAATTTGTAAGAACTGAAAATTATCATAATACAAAGTATAGATTAAAGAGGCATCCCAATGATGTAACAACATACATAAATTCATTCATACTTTCAGAAAGTATTTCCTGTATCTCCTGAAATAAAATGACTATTAAAGTCCATATATTTAAATCTCTTATTACTGATTTAAAAATATTCCACATGGAGTACTTTAAGTAGAATTTGTGTGAGGAACTGAGAAAATAAAAACAAGTTCAACTTTAGAGAATTTGGAAGCCCCCAAACAAGCACCAATCAAAAACATAGTGCAAAGCTATGCAAAATGCTCACCCCTCAATTGTGAATTCTGAGTTGGTTTCAAAATTCTTTGCAGGTAAAGCAAAAACAAAAATCGGAAATTAATACGAGGCATTTCATAAGAACTGAATGACCAATAAATAAACTATTTTGCCTATTTTTAGTTAAGTAAACTATCAGATTAGTCCCAAACATCTTGGCCTACTAACTAAATGTCATTTAGCAACTCAAAGTATTAACATAATTATAGCTTAATTTCCCTTTGGGGGTAAAAGAAAGGGGGTGGGGGGGGCGGGAGTNAAAACAATGGGCAAATCCCTACCTGAACCAACTGGAGAGGAGCCAACACTAAGACTCTGTAAACTTCCATTCCTGAGCAATGTGGGAGATTTCTGAAGACTAGAGCTGGTCACACTTCCTGCAGCTGATGCTACCGATGATGTTGGTGAAGCAGAAGAAACTGAGAGATGAGAAACATTCTCTTGATTTTTGTTTCCTTTAGGTCTACCAGGCCCATGCTTACTTTGTTTATTTCCTTTTCTTTTCTTTTCCTTTACAGTTTCTTCTTCTATGCCAGAAGTTTGAGCCCGTTTATATCCTGCTGTAGGAAGGCTGGAATTACCCAAATCTCCAGGTGAATTTTCAAAGCTTTTAGGCTGTGAAATAACAGCTGAGGTCGAAGGGAGACCCATTATGGAACTAAAACTATTTACCCCCCCTTCCTGGCTTCCAGACTCTCCTTTATGTACATCTTTGGTTGATGATGACTGTTGGGAGTGAGTATAACTGTCATTACGCAGATCTGAGTCTGTAAAGCTCAAGAAATCCTGGGGAGACTGTACTGAACTTCCCGAAGATGATTTTACACTGCCTGGAGTTCCTGAAAAACTGCCTGTAGTAAAATAAAAAGGGGGGGATAGGAAAAGAAAAAAAATTGGATGCAAAAGTTCCCACGAGCAACAGAAATGATACAATCATCAAAAAGAGATGGAGAAGAAAAAAACTATAAAACTTAGGACAACACTATGTAACAAAGTAGAGCTTAAAAATGGTATTATGAAATCAAGTTTATCTATAAAATTTTCTATAAAAAATACTTGTCATTTCATAGTTATTGAACTAAATATTAACTCTTAAATTATAAGCTATTACTTCTACAATGACCAAGATAAAAGATGTGCTTTATTTAACCTACCTTTTACTATGGCAACATTCCTCAATGTTTCCCCAAATACCTGTGTATGCTGGAGGAAGGACTGAAGAACAGCAAAGTCTCAAAGAGAGTTTGACAAGACCACTACTGTATTCTGAATAGCTGGGAGAACTTCCTCTGTTTCAATTACTGAAGATTTGATTTAAATGTTTCCAACACAGACCCAGAACCAAAAACTGTTGCTTAGATTTTAAGTTCCGAGTTTTAACTTCAAGACAGGGTTAGTATTATTATTTAACCTACCGCACCAAAACGTGGGTTTGATAAAATAATCATGAGCACATAGAACCCTAATCTGTCTACCTTACATTCTCCCAGTCCACTTCTCTGCAGCTGCATAAAGAAATCAGCCACTAACATTCTGCTATTGCTTTTATGAAAGTAAAATCATAGGAGAGGTACCCTCATGAATCCCTTTCAACTGCTTCTTCTCTCTTCACTCTTTAAAGAACATTAGTAGCCCACTATGCCATTTGTGAGATAAAGGTTCTTATTTACTTGGTAGAAAAATAAAATGGCTGGGATGAAACAATAATTCGGTCCACTATCCCAATTCACCAAACTGTCTCTATGCTCACCAGACTCAGCTGTGACCACACATCTATTGTGTTTCATAAAACTTAAACTATATCATATTTTAATTAATGTATTAAAAACAAAAGCTCAAAATAAAGTGTTTCATCGGAATGGAAGGGAAATTTCAAGCTAATGGTTAAATTTTATTACAGAGCACATTCAAAAATAATCACACACAAATCCACCTAAATATTTACAACAGTATCCCCCCCGCCCCCACACACAAGAAAGAGTTTCTTTTTAACTAAAGTTTCAAGGTTTTGAATTTTAAATTTTAAGCTCTTCTGAAATGGCTTATTAAGGAAGAACATTAATAGGCCTAAAATTTAACTCTTTGAAGAGAATATCCATTTTATTTACTTACAAAATTATTTGTACCTATGTGAGCATTTTCAAGTTATGTCTATATAGAAAAACATACATATTAAGAAGCCATTTACATTACATCAATCATTTAAGGATAATTGTAATTTGCCACTTAATTAGCAACTATAAAGAAGTTCTTTATTATCCATTCTGATCTGTCACCATCTGTCTTTTTTCCACACATTTTTGTTTTTACAGCTGGTGTTAAAAGCTCACTACAGTGTAGCAAATACTTTCAGACATTTAGTATATGCAATACTTTAACATATATTTTCTAAAATTCACATATTGCCCACAATGAAAAAAGTAAAACCAAGCATTTTGAATTCCCTATCATTAAATTTCAACTTTTAAAACTTTTATTGAAAATTACCTCAGATATGAAAACATAACACATTCTACCATGTCTCAACAGAGGAAGGAAAAGACTCTTCAACATGTAAACTTTAAGAAAACGAGGAATTTCTTTTCTAAATGATTAGCACTTCAAAGATTAAAAACCAAAAAATGCAATTTTAACAGTGGAAAATAAGGTCTTATAGATAAGTGATAACTGAATTCTGCTAATATCACATTCAAAATGTAAATAAAGTTACATTAAAAATAATTAAGGTTTTACTACTTATTTCCCACAGTGGCATAAAAATAACAACAAATATAAAGTAAATTAAAATAGAACAGCAAACTTGGCATTTTATTTTTCTACTTGTCTAATTTTTGTTGTAATATAAGGCAAAAATGTTAAAAATTTAAAAAAAATTTAGGACTTGAAAATCCTGAAGCCCAAAATAATTTAGTTTAAAATATATGAATAAACTTTTTAATAAAAGATCAGCACTTAGCAATCTCTCTACATATTCAAATTGTTATTAACAGCAAAAGCTTAAAGAAAAAGGCAAATTTTCCCCCTTAATTTTTGCCCTAGGGGGCAAAAACAATGCAGGGAGGAGGCATGTACTGTATACTTTACTAATATATTTATTGTCAAGTTTTTAACATTTCTCAAAATATTTATGTTCAAGTTAAAAATTAACACAAAATAGGGGTTCCTGGGTGGTTCAGTCACTTAAGTGTCCAACTTCAGCTCAGGTCATGATCTCACAGCTCATGGGTTCGAGCTCCACACTGGGCTCTGTGTGGACAGCTCAGAGCCTGGAGCCTGCTTTGGATTCTGCCCCTCCCCCGCTCACACTCGGTCTCTCTCTCTCTCTCTCTCTCTCTCTCTCAAAAATAAACAAACATTAAAAATAATTCTTTTAAAGATTAACATGAAATAAAAACCTAGAAGATGGGGTTAATGTACTGTAAAGTTTAGCTACATTATTCTGTTCTGATAAAACAGGATGACCATATACAATATAGCATGCCCAGCTAATTTTGAATTTTAAATAACAGATTATTTTTTCAGTTTAAATATATTTCATGCATTTCTTTGAGACATACTGAAAAATAACTTGTTAAACTAAAATTCAAAATTAAATGGGCACCTTGTTATAGTAGCCTTCCCAAAACATATTGTAAACTTAGCAAAATTCTACTTTAAACTTCAAACTTTATAATAAATGCATTAATAATCAATAACTATTATTTAGTGGGAACTATTTAGATTCCCTACAAATTACCCAGTACTTGCTTACTTACTAAAACTACATGTTTTAACTGTTTTAGTGTTTAATCAAGAAAGATAAATAACAATTTATTAAAAACAAGACTGTTCTATAGAGCAGAAAGGAAAAGTCCAGCTTTTATTGTTTTTTCTCCCCAAACTTAAACTTTATTCCACATCTATTTAAACATTAAAATTACAATTCAGCTTTGGAAGCACATGTCATATCATAAAACGTCCCAGAAACATTTTAACAAGGAAGACTAGTCTTAAGTAATCTCGCTACAGCAACTATTCATAAAATTATCTCCAATGATCCAGTAGTTATAAATAAAAAAAGAATTGTTTTACAAAACTTAACCGCTACTGATCATCGCAAGAACAAGTAGTTTAACTAAAACATCATAATTAATACCTTGCTGGAAAGGACTAGCTGCTGACACAGTCGTTCCTGGATTTCGGCCACCAGGCTTTCTTCCCCTTTGACCTGAGCTGTGAGCTGAAGATTTCTTCCCTTTGCCCTCTGACCCTCTAGCCTCTGAAACATCTTTTCCACTAGTTGCGTGCGCAGAGACTTCCTGGAAGTTTGCATTTGTAAATCGAGCTGCGGTATCTTCCAAACGCTTCAATGATCCAGATATAGAGTTGCTGCTTGTGCTCGTGTAAGTCTGACATTTTGATTGAGAAAGGAAGTTGAAAAAAAAAAAAAAAAGAATTGATTAATTTTAGCTATAGGTGGGTGGAGGGGGAGGCATATTAATAACAATAAATGTTTGGCTTGTAAGGTAAACATGTCAAAGTTTCAGTTATAAAGTAAGTCAGTTCATCTAAGAAAATCACGTAAAAACAATTATTTTAGTCTATTGCAAATACTTCTAAATTGCAACAATAAGTAAAAGTACATATTATAGTTCTTCAGCGACACAATATTGAAGGTACTTGCTTCTCAAGCAACATGATTTTCAACAAGAAAAAACTACTTCTTTGTATTCATGAAATTAAAATCAGCTTTAATGTTCCACACAAAGGCAATAAAGAGAGAGAAGTGCTACAAATTCATTAGACAACTATATCCATGAGATTATAAGACTTCAGCACAGGTCAGAGCAAGATAATTCAGGTGAGGCTACTTTTCAAAAACAAAAGATTAAAGCCTTTAAAATAGAAACCATTTCTTCCAAGTATTAAGATGCAGGAAGAGTTATACTTTGCAGTAAAGATGTTTTTTTTTCATTTTGTAATTTTTATTTTCTTTTTAATTTCTGAGAGAGGGAGAGAGACAGCATGAGCAGGGGAAGGTCAGGGAGAGGGAGACACAGAACCCAAAGACAGGCTCCAGGCTCTGATCTAGCTGTCAGCACAGAACCCGATGCGGGGCTCGAACCCACGAACAGTGAGATCATGACCTGAGCTGAAGCTGGACGCCCAACCGACTGAACCACCCACGTGCCCCTGCGGTAAAGATTTTTAAAAATTGAAAGTATTAGGGTGCCTGGGTAGCTCAGTCACTTAAGCATCCAACTCTTGATTTTGGTTCAGGTCATGATCTCAAGGTCATAAAAATGTGCTCGGTGTAGG
This sequence comes from Crocuta crocuta, assembly GCF_008692635.1. Taxonomy (NCBI): domain Eukaryota; kingdom Metazoa; phylum Chordata; class Mammalia; order Carnivora; family Hyaenidae; genus Crocuta; species Crocuta crocuta. The sequence goes on from NW_027531522.1 coordinate 4,734,042, forward strand.
GTTCTGCACTGAGCATGGAGCCTACCTGGGAGTCTTTCTTTCCATCTCTCTGTATCCTCCCTCCCCACCCCTGAAAATAAACATTAAAAAACAATTAAAGGTATTATATGCTCTAAAATGGATTATCGGGATATACTCCGATAATATAGATATGTTTACGAAAAATGCAAAATAAAGACCTCTTTAAACAATTTCCAATCATTTCCAGTTAAACAATCATTTTTTTAAGACGAAGTATATGCAAATAATAGTAAATTAAATAACTATGAAATGTAAAAATGTGTTCAGATGTATACTAATGAACATGCTTCAAAATAAATGTTTGGGGCGCCTGGGTGGCCAAGTCCATTGAGCATCAAACTCTTGATTTCAGGTCAGGTCATGATTTCAGAGTTCATAGACAGTGCAGAGCCTACTTGGGATTCTCTTAACCCCATCTCTCAGATCACGCTCTATCAAAATAAATTAAACATTAAAAAAGAAAAAATGAAATACAAGGTCTGTGAGGACCATTAGGTCAAGGATTTTTGTTGTCACTGTTTAAGTTCACTAAATGCCTCAAAGACAAACAGCCCTAAATTTCTGAATAAATAAATGAATAAATATTTTTCTGATATATCTATGGTCTAGGGGCGCCTGGGTAGCTCAGTCAATTAAGTGTCTGACTTCAGCTCGGGTCATGATGTCACGGTTTCGGAGTTTGAGCCCCAGGACAGGCTCTGTGCTGACAGCTCAGAGCCTGGAGCCTGCTTCAGATTCTGTCTTCCCCCTCTCTCTGCCCCTCTTCAGCTCGTGCTGCCTCTATCAAAAATAAACAAACATAAAAATAAATAAATAAATAAATAAATAATAAAACCTCTGATGTAATGCAAACCACTCAGTAAAACCATCAGATAAATGTGAAAAACAAAGGGATGATAAAATCAGGTGTCAAAATAGTTGGCATTTTTAGCAAAATCAATGTTCAAAATGAGGAAAGAGTACTTCGAATGCTTTGAAAACTAAATATTCTTAACTACTACCTTTCTGCTATTTGCTTCCTAATACCATCCTCACCCCACATCATCTCACTGTCAAACAGATTTTCATCAAGTACAAGAGACATCATCTCATAAAAACAAATTTATCACTATTCTAATAACTAGAATCCACAAATGAGAAAGGAAGGTCCCAAAGGAAGTTGTAGGAAAAAACCAATCATGTTTAGGCTGATTAAGCTTCATAGATTGCTTTATGTTCGACTTCAGCTCAGGTCATGATCTCTCGGTCCAGGAGTCTGAGCCTCTCATCAGGCTCTGTGCTGGCAGCAAGGAGCCTGCTTAGGAGTCTTTCTCCACCCTTCTCCTACTTGCACACTCTCAAAATAAATAAACTTTAAAAAGGGGGTAGAGCTAGGTATCTCAGTTGGTCAAGTGCCTGACTTTGGCTCATGTCACCATCTCATAGTCAGTGAGTTCGAATCCCGCATCTGGCTCTGTGCTGCCAGTGCAGAGTGTGCTTGGGATTCTCTCTCTAGCCTCACTCCCAGGACCCCCTCTCCTGCTTGCATGCTATCAATAAGAAAATAAACTTAAAAAAAATAAATAAACTACCTGGATTACTTTAGAAATGCGAATGTTTTTCATGCTGGGCCCGTCCCTTTGGAAACCACCTACTTTACTTTTCAAATACTTTTTTCTAATAACAAATTGAGGTTCTCCATCCCACTCACATACAAACTTAATGCAGTTTAAAAGTCATCCAAAGTCTTCATTCATGTACTTTGTCCATGCATCAAATAAGCAAAGAAGAAAAAACTGAGTGGAGAACCAAATAAGAAATATACTATTTCCACATACCAATCTAAACCAGGGTTGGTCAATTTTCCCATTCATTTATTTAATAGAATATCCTTGCTTGCCCTTGAAGTATTAACATGTCCACAAATCCAATGAAAACATGGCACATGGAAGAAAAGGGATTACCAAGAAAACAATGAATGGAAATCAAGCAAATTTCACTGACAAAAGACATACTAAACAAAACCATAACATTTGTTTTTTTTTTTAAAAAACTTAAGATTATTTTCTGAGTTTCAAAAATAATAAAAAATTTAAGAAAATTTTTAATGATCATATATTTTTGAGAGAAAGAGCCCATGCAAGCAGGGCAGGGGCAGAGACCAAGTAAGACAGAGAATCCAAGCAGGCTCCACACTGTCACAGCACAGACCCAACATGGGGCTCAAATTCAAGAACTGTGAGATCATGACCTGAACTGAAGTTGGATGCTCAACTGACTGAGCCACCCAGAAGCCCCCCAAATATCAGACTTCTTAACAAGAAAAATATAAAACGTTAGCTAAAGATTCTGTTGTTTTTTAAAAATTACACATAACAAGGGGAAAAAATCTGTATGGTTATACTTAAAAAGAGATCTCCACCTTTGTAAGTTAATTTAAGAGTAATGGAGCGCCTGGGTGGCTCAGTAAGTTAAGCGTCCAACTTCGGCTCAGGTCATGATCTCACAGTTCATGAGATCGAGCCCTGTGTCCGGCTCTGTGCTGACAGCTCGGAGCCTGGAGCCTGCTTCGGATTCTGTGTCTCCCTCTCTCTCTGCCCCTCCCCCACTTGTGCTCTGTCTCTCTCTCTCAAAAATAAACAAACATTAAAAATTTTGTTTAACTAAAAATAAAGAGTATCTGTTCCATAATATGCAGTCTAAATAATATGGAACTGTAGAATTCCATTAAAAACACACAATCTAATCAAAATCAAAAGGTGGAAAAAGAAGTAAGGGAGAGCAGTGGGCAGGAGCTGAGACAGACGTGTAACCTAATGCCACCGATGCACTCCTTCCTGTTTCACAACCTAAGTAACTCTCATTGTGTGACCATCTCACTGCTCTGAGAGCAGTTCTAGTGCTGACAAGTACACATTTTCCACGCACATTAACCCATAAAATGCAAACTAACTACTTCATTTGGAACTTGGCTGAATAAAATAGTCTTTTTTACCTTTTCCACTACAGATAAAACTGCATATTTGGTCTTGTTGAGAATCTCTAAGGAAATGCACATATACTTCGGTTTATATTGTGATTTACAGAGAACTTAATGAATCTTTTACAATAAATATTTAGAATCTGTAGGATTTTTCTTTTACAGCTAGCTACAATTATTAGTCCTCAGATAAGCAGTTGGTATACCTACTAAACAACATTCACTAGAGCGAAAAATACCCCCACGTCCAAAAACTTTAAATTAGACCCAGAATTCAACAATGATTCTGTAACAGGCTAACCAAAAACAATGATATTTTCAAAGTTATGGCTGCCTGTGATCCACATTTGGGAGAAACAGGCAGAGGGAAAAGAAACAACCAGCAGTTGTGGGTCTTCTACCAACATGATCAAATATCATAACGCTGGCTAAAACATTTAATTATGTAATATTCAAGTGTCTCATAGAAGCCACAATTTTTTCACTCACACAATTCTAAGAACAAAGCACAGAAACTATCAAAAATGAAGCAGAGAAGGAATGAAGACTTAAAGGGAATCTGGAGGTGGAGGGAATCCGTGAGCTCTGGGACAATGTTGAGCAGCCTGTGTTATTGGAGTACCCAAAGGAAAGTGGGAGGGGAAAAAATATAAGAAAGAAGCAGGGGGGAAAAAATGGCAAAATCTGATGAAAACTACAAAATCTACTACTGATCAACTAACTCTCAAGAAATATGAAGAAAAATCCACAAATACACATCACAATCAAACTGCTTATCATTAAAACCAACAAGACAATGATAAGAGCAGCCAGGGAGTTTAAAAAAAGAAAAAAGAGATGCTTTATGTGCTAAGACACAAAGATAAGAATGAAAACAGATTTCTCATGGAAATAATCCAAGTTAGAAAACAAGAGTAAATAAAACCTTTAAAGACAAAAGAAAACTGGGGCATCTGAGTGGCTGAGTTGGTTAAGCATCTACCTCTTGATTTTCAGCTCAGGTCATCATCTCAGGGTTTGTGAGTTGGAGCCCAGCATCGGGCTCTGCACTGACAGCAGGGAGCCTGCTTGGGATTCTCTCTCTCCCTGGCTCTCTACTCCTACCCTGCTTGTGCACACTTTCTCTCTCTCTCTCTCTCTGTCTCTCAACATAAATGAATAAACTTAAAAAGAAAAAAAGACAGAAACAAACTTTTAACCTGAAATTCTACACCAAGCTAAATTATTTTCCAAAAGCAAAGGCAAATGATAGTTGATCCTTACACAACACTGGTTTCAACTGTATGACTCCATTTATATGCAGTAAATACAAAATGTATTTGCCTTTCCATATCATTTTCTTAATAACATTTTCTTTTCTCCAGCTTATTTTATTGCGAGAACACAGTACAGAATACACATGCAAAATATGTGTTAATTGACTATGTTATCAGTAAAACTTCTGGGTCAACAGTAGACTATTAGAAGTTTTGGGGAGTCAAAAATTATATGCAGATTTTCTACTATGCGGGGGTCCTAATCCCCATATTCTTCAAAGGTGAACTCTAACTGCCTTTCAGATTTAAAAAAAAAAAAAAAGGCTGAAAGAACTAATCAGCAAAGCAAGACTACAATAAATGCTAACGGCTGTCTTTTAGGCAGAAGGAAAACAAAGGTAACATGGATCTACACAAAGTAACTGGGAACACTAAAAACAGTAATTACGTGGGTAAATATAAAAGACTTCTTCCGGGATGCCTGGGGGGGATCAGTCAGTTACACGACTGACTCGATTTCAGCTCACATCATGATCTTATAGTTCGTGGGATCAAGCAGATCAGAGCCTGCATGGGATTTTCTCTCTCTCCAGCTCTCTGCCTCACCCCTTGCTCATGCTCTCCATCTCAAAATAAATAAATAAACTTTGGAAAGGGAAAAAGATAAAGACATTTTAAATATTTAATCTCTTTACCACTGAAGACCCAGGAAATTGGTAACAATTGTGAGGTTTGTATAAAATACATAAAACTTTAAAATACAACAAAATATAGCACAAAACCAAAAAAAGGCAGGAGTACAAATATGTAACTACTAAACTGTATATTCTTTTGTGATTTCTGAGAGAGAGAGACAGAGAGAGCGAGCAAGCGAGTGTGCAAGAGCAAGAACACACACACATGCAGAAGCAGGGGTGAGGGACAAAAGGAAAGAGAAAATCCATGCTCAACGCGGAGCCAGACCCAGGGCTTGATCCCATGCCTGGGATCATAACACAAGCCAAAATCTAGAGTCAAACAGTCAACTGACTGAGCCACCCAGGCACCCCTGAATTGTATATTCTTACACAATATGTGAAATGGTGTAATATCATTTAAAGGCAGATTATGATAAAGTATGTATGACATAAACCCCAAAGCAATCAATAAAATAACAAAGAATCATTACTAAGCAGCCAAAATGGGATCATAAACATATTCAATGACAAAGACAGAAAAAAAAATGAAATAGGCAAGTAATAAGGATTAGCCAATGATAGATTTAAATACAACAATATCAATAATCATATGTAAATTAACTAACAACACTCCAGTGAAAGGTAGAGATTATAACGCTTAAAAAAGAAAACTCGGGGCGCCTGGGTGGCTCAGTCGGTTGAGCGTCCGACTTCGGCTCAGGTCCTGATCTCACAGTCCGTGGGTTCAAGCCCCACGTCGGGCTCTGTGCTGACAGCTCGGAGCCTGGAGCCTGCTTCTGATTCTGGTTCTCCCTCCCCCCCTGCCCCTCCCTCGCTCACTCTCTGTCTCTGTCTCTCAAAATAAAGACACTAAAAAAAAAATTGTTTAAAAAAAAAAAAAGAAAACTCAAGACTATATGCTGGCTATAAGAAACCATTTTAAGGACGCCTGGGCGGCTCAGTCAGTTGAGCGTCAGACTCTTGGTTACACCTTAGGTCATGATTTCACAGTTCATGAGATTGAGCCCCATGTGCAGTCTGTACTGAGACTGTAGAGCCTGCTTGGGATTCTCTCTCTCCCTCTCTCTGCCCCTCCCCTGCTTGTGCACTCTCTCAAAATAAATAAATATTAACTTTAAAATATATATATATATATATATATAAATCTAAAGACACAAAGATACTCAAAGTACAAGTTTGGGATAGAAGTATCATCTAACACTAATGAAAACAAGGGTGAATTAACAACATTAGTACAAACAAAATAAATGTCAGAACAAGGAATATTGCCAGGATAAAGATACCTGTTCATCACGAGAATACAAAAATCCTAGACACTTTTGCACCTAGTAACAGACCTTCAAAATAAATAAAAACTGATAAAAAGAAAATGAGAAAAAGAGTAAAATCTGTAACAGTAAGAGAGATCCAAATCCTCTTCTCAAAAACTGAACAAGTGTACAGAAAACAGAAGTAAGCATATAGAGACCTTAAACAGTATAAATCAACTTGACCTGGCATTTACAGAAAACTTCCATATACTAGGAGCAGAGTGAATATACATTCTTTTTAAAAGCACACGGAACACTAAACAGAATAATCCATATTGTGTGTCATTTTTTTAATCTTAAAAAAAGAAATTATATAACACAAAGATATTAAATTAGACATCGGTATCAAAAAAAATACGTGAAGTTTCCCAAATGCTTCAAAAGTAAATAAGCTCCTTGCAACTACCCATGGATCAAAGAGAAATCAAAAGGAAACCACAAGGTATTGTTCAACTAAATAAAAAAGAGAAAACAACACATCGAAATTTGTAAGTGGTGCTTAGAACAAAGTTTGTAGTGTTAAATGCCTATGTTAACACTTCTGGGATTCTAGTCCAGCATGTAATGATTATAAATTTCCCAAAATAGTGTCAGAAACCATACGACAAATTCAGGAAGCTCTGAGACTACCAAGTAAGACAAGTGTCCAAAAAAACTATGCCCATGTATATCATACTCAAACTACAAGAAATCAAAGGTTAAAAAAAAAAAATACTGAAAGAAGCTGGAAGGGCAAAAAGCCCTAGTAGCAAAGATAAGAATTACATCTGACTTCTCCTCAGAAATAATACAACCAAGAAGAGAGTGATGTGAAATATTTAAGGTGTTGGGGGCGGGGGGGGTTGTGGGGGGAGCGCCTGTGAAGAACTAGTATTCTGTACACTGCAAAATTATCCTTCAAACGTGAAAACAAAGACATTCTCAGACAAAAAAAAACTGAGGAAATCTGTTACTAGTAGGTTTACATTGCACGAAATGTGAAAAGAAACTCTTCAGAGAGAAAGAAATGATACAGGTCAGATGTGGATTTATATAAAGAAAAGCATGAGAGAATGAATCAATGAAGGTAAAATTAAAACTCTGATTTTCCTTATACTTGATCTAACAAAGTTCAAAGTAATGGCAGCAATAATATATTTGATTATATAGTCTTACATATATGCTTACATATGCTTCTGTATAAGTGAAATGAATGACGGCACTGACAGAAAAGATGAGAAGGAGAAATTTAGAAATACTCTGTTATGGGGCGCCTGGGTGGCTCAGTAGGTTGAGCATCCAACTTCAGCTCAGGTCATGATCTCACGGTTGGTGGGTTTGAGCCCCGCGTCGGGCTCTGTGCTGACAGCTAACTCAGAGCCTGGAGCCTGTCTTCAGATTCTGTGTGTGTGTCTCTCTCTGACCCTCCCCTGCTCATGCTGTCTCTATGCCTCTCTCAGAAATAAATTTAAAAAAAAAAAAAGAAGAGAAAAATTTTGTTATTACAAGGTACTCATACTACTGTGGAGTGGTATAGTATTATTTTAAAATGAACATGGATTAGTTCTCTATTTATATATACTGCAAACAGTAGAGGAACTATGAAAAGAAATGTAATTGATATATTAAGAAGTGAGAGGAAATAGAACCATTAAAAAAAAAACCTCAGTTAAAACCCTTAGAAGGAGGATGATGTCTCCCCTTCTGCCTGCTGCCAGGCAACCGGGAAGTTGTACTTGCTCCTTGCTTTCCCTCTCCCACAATACCTCGGGCTCTTCCCTTTCCAACCAGGGCCCAGCAGAATGGCTCCCTCAAAGAAGCCCGGAAAGAAGAAAGGCCCTAAGGGGGCACCTGGGTGGCTCAGGCAGGTAATCATCCAACTTTGGCTCAGGTCATGATCTCACAGTTTGTGAGATCAAGCCCTGCATCAGGAGCTGTGCTGACAGCTCTGAGCCTGGAGCCTGCTTCAGATTCTATCTCGAACTCTCAGCCCCTCCCTGCTCACTCAGGGACACCTGCTCTCTCTAATATAAAATAAACCATAAAATTTTTTTTTAAATAAAGGCCATTCATTCTGCCATCAACAAGGCAGTGGCCAGCTCTGGAGCCTGCTTCAGATTCTGTGTCTTCCTCTCTCCCTGCCCCTTGCCCACTCACACTCTCTCTCTCTCTCTCAAAATTAACATTTAAAAAAAAAATTTTTTTTTTTTTTAATTTATTTCTAGGAGAGAGAGAGAGAGACAGCGTGAGCAGGGGAGGGTCAGAGAGAGAGGGAGTCACAGACTGAAATAGGCTCCAGGCTCTGAGCTGGCAGTCAGCACAGGGCCCGACGCGGGGCTCGAACCCACGAACCGCGAGATCATGACCTAAGCGAAAGTCGGACGCTTAACCGACTAAGCCACCCAGGCACCCCTCAAAAAATTTAACTCAAAGAAAAACAAAAACCCTGATAAGTAGAAAACATTTGGAAGATAAAAACAGTACCAAAGACCTAGAGCAACAAATAAAAAAGTTACAAATCTGGCAAATATTAACCTAAATGTGTCAATAGTTACATCAAACATAAATGGTCTAAATATACCAATTAAAAGAACTGTTAGTATCAAAATCAAGACTCATTTATAGGCTATCTACAAGAAACACTTTAAATATGATGACACTTATTGATTAAATATTAATGAAGGGAGGGGTGCGTGGGTGGCTCAGTCAGTCAAGCACCTATTTCAGCTCAGGTCATGATCTCGTGGTCATCAGATTGAGCCCCAAGACAGGAGTCAGGCTCTGCACTGGCCTTCCGGCCTGCTTAAGATTCTCTCTCCCCTGCACTCGCTTCAGCAGTACATATACTAAAGATTCTCTCTCTCCTTCTCCCTCTCTCTCAAATAAAACAAGAACAAAAACAAAAAAAAACGATGAATGGAGAAAGATATACCATGTTAGCAGTATTCAAAACAAAGTGAGAAGACCTAATTAATTTCAGACAAAGTAGATTTCAGAGCAAGGAAAGTTTTCAGGGTTAAGGAGTGATATATATATAAGGATCAAGGTGACAATACTACAAGCAGACACAACACAGCAATCCTTAATGAATATGTGCCTAACACTAGAGGATCAAAATATGCAAAAACTGATAGAATTATAAGGAGAAATCGATGAATCCACTTTTACAGATGAGGTTTTAACACTCTTTTATCAGAAATGGACATATCCCCCATGCAGAAAATCAGTAAGGACATAACTGAAGTGAATAACACCATTAATCAACTGGATATAATTGATGTCTGTAGACTATTCAATTATCAGCGCAATATATATTCTCCTTCTCTTCAAGTTCTCATGAATCATTAATCAAGATATACTACCAGGGCACCTGGGTGGCTCAGTTGGTTAAGCGTCTGACTTCAGCTCAGGTCATGGTCTCATGGTTTGTGAGTTCAAGCCCCGTGTTGAGCTCTGTGCTGACAGCTCAGGGCCTGGAGCCTGCCTCAGGTTCTGTGTCTCCCTCTCTCTCTGACCCTCCCCCACTCATGCTCTAACTCTCTCTCAAAATAAACAAGCATTAAAAATATGTATTTATTACTTTTAGGGCTATAAACACCCCTAACAAATCTTAAAGAATAGAAATCATATAACTGTACTCTCAAACCAAAATGAAATTAAACTACAAATCAGCTGACAGAAATATAGCTGGAAATCCCAGAATGGCTAGATTAACACAAGTCAAAGAACGCTCAAGAGACTAAAATATTATTAAGATGACAATGAAAACACAAATTCAAATTTGCGGGATGCAGCAAAAGCAAAGCTAAGAGTACTTAGAGATGCAGGGAATGCATGTCTGAGAAAAGAAGACAGACCTTAAATCAATACTCCTAAGCTTCCTCTTTAGTAAACAAGAAACAATAGGCAAATTATATCAAAATAAGCAGAAGAAAAGAAACAGTAAAAACCACAGCAGAAATCAAAGAAATTAAAAATGAAAATCAACAGAGAAAAATCAACATAACCAAAAGCTTGTTCTTTGAATATATGGATAAAATTGATAAATCTCTAGCCAGGACAACTAAGAAAAGTAACAGAACACAAATTGCTAATATCAAAAATGAAATAGGGAACATACCATAGATTCCACAGACATTAAAAGGAATATAAAGGAATATTATAACAACTCTATGCCCACAAATTTGATAATCTAGATGAAGTGCACCAACGCTTGAAAGATACAAGCTGCCAAATGCACGTAAGAAGAGACAATGTAAATACACTTTTGTCTATTTAAAAACTGAGGGGTGCCTGGCTGACTCAGTGATAAAGCATGCAACTCTTGGATGTATGGATTGTGAGTTCAAGCCCCATGTTGGGTACAGAGATTACTTAAAAATAAAATCTTTAAAAAAAAATTCAATCAATCATTAATAATCCCCCAAAACAGAAAACACCAGGCCCTGATGGGTTCACTGGTGAATTCTATCACACATTAAAGAGAGAAATAATACCAATTCTCTACAATCTTGTTCAGAGGATATAAGCAGGGGGAATACTCCACATTCATTCTGGTAGGCCAACATTACTCTAATACCAAAACAGACAAAAACAGTACAAGAAATAAAACTACAGAACAACACCTCTCAAACAATAGATGCAAAGATCACCTACAAATAGTTAGCAAATCAAATCCAACAACCTGTAAGGAGAATTATATACCACAATCAAGTGGGATGTATCACAGAAATGCAAGGTTAGATCAACATTCAGAAATCAATTAATAGCGGTGCCTGGGTAGTTCAGTCGGTTAAGCATCTGACTTCAGCTCAGGTCATGATCTCGCAGTTCCTGGGTTTGAGCCCTGTGTCCGGCTCTGTGCTGACAAGACAGCTCAGAGCCTGGAGTCTGCTTCAGATTCTGTGTTTCCTTCTCTCTCTGACCCTCCCCTGCTCATCCTCTGTTCTGTTTCTCCCTCCTTCAAAAGTAAATGAACACTGAGGCACCTGGGTGGCTCAGTCAATTAAGCACTGAACTTCAGCTCGGTCATGATCTCATGGTTCGTGGGTGGGTTCAAGCCCCGCGTCAGGCTCTGTGCTGATGGCTCAGAGCTTCAACCCTGCTTTAAATTCTGTGTCTCCCTCTCTATCTCTCTACCCCTCCCCTNTAAAAAGTAATAATAAATTAACTTTTGCTCTGCAAAGACATTTCAAGAAAATGAAAAGATCAGCTACAAACTGAGAAAATATTTATAAAAGATATACCTGACATTTTTCACAAAACTTGAACAACTAATACTAACATCTGTATTGAAACACAAAATACCCCAAACAGCCCAAGCAATATTGAAATAGAAGAACAAAGCTGGAAGTATCACAATTCCAGAAGTCAAGATATACTACCAAAGCTGTTGTAATCAAAACACTATGATGCTGAACAAAAATAGGCACATACATCAACAGAGCAGAACAGAGAACACAGAAACAAACCTACACTTACATTTATGTGATCATTTAGTCTATGACAAAGGAAGTCAAGAATATACAATGGGGAAAAGATAACAGCTTCAAAAATGGTGCTGAAACTGGACAGCGACATGCAAACAGATGAAACCGGACCACTTTCTTACACCATACATAAAAATGAGCCTGATGTGGGGGCGCCTGGGTGGCTTAGTCAGTTAAGCGTCTGACTTTCGCTTAGGTCATGATCTCGTGGTTCGTGGGTTCGAGGCCCGCATCGGGCTCTATGCTGACTGCCAGCTCAGAGCCTGGAGCCTGTTTCAGTCTGTGACTCCCTCTCTCTCTCTGACCCTCCCCTGCTTACGCTGTCTCTCTCTCTCTCTCTCTCCCTCTCTCTCCTAGAAATAAATTAAAAAAACATTAAAAAAAAAATTAGCCTGATGTGAGATCTGAAAGTATGACGAAAACCCAGACAAAAACACGGTAGTTACATCTTTAACACTGGCCACGGAAACATTTTTCTAAATATATCTTCCCAGACATGGAAAATAAAAGAAAAAATAAACTGTCAGTGCTATATCAAAATAAAAGTTTTACACAGCAAAGGAAATCATCAACAAAACAAAAAGGCAAACCGTTTGCAGAAAAGTAGGTATCTGCCGGATCACCTGGGTGGCTCAGTCAGTTGAGCTTCTGACTTCAGCGAGGGTCATGATCTCATGGTTCCTGAGTTCGATCCCTGCATTGGGCTCACTGCTATCAGCCCTGAGCCCACTTAGGATCTTCTGGCCCCGCCCCGTCTGCCCCTCCCCTGCTCATTCTCTCTCTCAAAAATAAACAAACATAAAAAAAAAAAAAAAAAGTAGATATCTGCCAGTGATATATCTGACAAAGGGTTAATATCCAAAATACATAAAGAATTTATACAACTCAAAACAAAAGAAAAGTGATTGAAAAATGGACAGAGGACCTAAATAAACATTTTTTAAAAGAAGACAGACAGCCAACAGACACATGAATGGATGCCAAACATCAGTAATCATGAGAAATATGCAAATCAAAACAATATCACCTCACCCCTATCAGAATAGCTAGAACCAAAAAGACAAGAAATAACAAGTGTTGGCAAAAACATGGAGAAAAGGGGATCTTTGTACACTGTTGGGAAGAATGTAAAGTGTTATAACCACAGTGGAAAAACAGCATGAAGTTCCTTGAAAAGCTAAAAACAGAATTCAGAAGACAGCTAAATAACCCTTTTATTTACATAAAGTTTTCTATTCCTCAAAAAAATATAAAAATAGAAACCCCATATGATCCAATAATTCCACTACTGGGTATTTGTTACCCAAAGAAAACAAAAACACTAATTTGAAAAGATGCATGCACATTCTATTCTTTTAGCAGCTTTATTTACAATAGCCAAAGTTTGGAAGCTAGCAAGTGTCCACTAACAGCTGAATAAAGTAGATGTGGTATATATATGGAATGGGATGGAATACACAATGGAGTATTATGCAGCCATATCAAAAGGATGAGATCTTGCCATTTGCAACAGGGATGAACCTAGAGGGTATTATTACCCTAAGTGAAATAAGTCAGACAAATACAAATACCATTATGATTTCCTTACATGCAGAATCTAAAAAACCAATGAATAAACAAGCAAAAAACAGAATCAGGCCTATAAATACAAAGAACAAACTGATGGTTGGCTGCAAGAGAAGAAGCGTAAGGGAGGAGAGCAAAATGTACAAAGGAGAGTGGGAGACACATGCTCCCAATTATGGAAAGAATAATTTATAGGAATTGAAAGATACAGCATAGGGAATATAGCTGATGGCATTTTAGTAACATTATATGGTGACAGATGGTGGCTACACTTGTGGTGAGCATAACATGACATATAGAGCTGTTGAATCACTATGCTGTACAGCTGAAACTAATCTAATATTGTGTGTCAACTGTACTTAAATTTAAAAAAAGGAGTGCCTGGGAAGCTCAGTCACTGAAGCATCTGACTCTTGGTTTCAGCTCAGGTTGTGATCTCACAGTTCAGGGCATTAAGCCCCGTGTCAGGCTCTGTGCTGATAGCACAGAACCCGCTCGGGATTCTCTCTCCCTCTCACATTTGTGTACATACATGCACTCTCTCTCAAAATAAATAAATAAATACACACACACACACACACACACACACACACACACACACACACACACGAGAGACATACCTGATAAAAAGACTTATCTAAAATATATCAAGAACCCTTCATAAAACAATAACTGATTTTTTAAAAAGGCCAAAGACAATACACAGATAGCAAGTAAGCACAGAAAAGCAGCTCCACATCCTATGTCAGCAGAGAAATGAAAATTTAAACAATGACATGCCACTATATGCCTGTTAGGATGGCCAATATCCAGAACACCAACAGTACCAGATGCTGGTGAGGATGTAGAGAAAAAGGAACTCTCAAATCATGGTTGGTAGGAATGCCAAGGATTCGGCCACTCTGGAAGACAGTTTGGCTGTTTCTTACAAAATTGAACATACTCCTACGATATTACCCCGCAATTACATTCCTCGGTATTCACCCAGAAGAAGTGAAAAATTACGTCTACACAAAACACTGCACACCGATGTTTATAGCAGCTTTATTCATAACTGCCAAAACCTGGAAGTAACCAAGATGTCCTTTTGTAGTAAGTGGATAAACAAACTGGTACATCCAATCAATGGCATATTACTCAGTCCTAGAAAGATATCAGTTAGCAAGCCTCAAAAAGACATGGAAGAATCTTAAATGCATATTACTAAGCGAAAAACGCTAGTCTGAAAAGGCTATATACTATGATTCCAACTATATGACATTTTGAAAAAGTAAAAAATATGGACACAGTAAAAAGATCAGTGGTTGCCAGGGGATAGAGATTGGGAAGGATGAAGAGTTGGAAAACTGGATTTTTTAGGGCAGTGAAACTATGCTGTATGATACTATCATGGTGGATACGTGTCATTATACATTTGTCCAACCCAGAAACACACAACACCAACGGTGAATCGGAATGTCAACTATGACCTTCGGATGATAATTATGTGTCCATGTAGGTTCACCCACAGTAACAAATTTACCACCATTCTGAAGAATGCTGATAAAAGGGGAAGCCATATATGTGTAGGAATAGGGGAAAAGGGATATATGGGATATCCTGGTACCTGCCTCTCAATTTTGCTCTGAACTTGAAACTGCTCTAAAAAATATAACATCTTTAAAATATTAAGAAAAAGACATGGAGGAAACTACGTGAAAGAAGTCAATCTGAATCAGCTACACACTGTATGATTCCTATTTTATATGACATTTTGGGAAAGTTAAGCTATGGAGACCAACCACTGAAATGACCAGTGGTTGTTGAGGTTTGAAAGGAAGGAGAAATAAATAGGCAGAACATTGAGAAGTTTCAGGGTAGTAAAAGCTCTGTAGGATACTATAGTGCTGGATACATGTTATTATATAGTAATCAGAACTCACAGAATTGAACATACAACACAGAGTGAGCCCTAATATCAACAGTGGATTCTGGGCACTAAGGATGCTTCAGTGTAGATTCACATATTATAATAAATTTATCACTCTGATGGGGGGGAATAAATATGGGACAGAGGGTACAGTGGAACCTCTGTACTTTCCACTAGTTTTGCTGTGAATCTAAATTTTTTTTAATGTTTTATTTCTTTCTGAGAGAGAGAGAGAGAGAGAGAGAGCGCACGCGAGCATGAGCAGGGGAGGGTCAGAGAGAGCGGGAGACACAGAATTTGAAACAGGCTCCAGGCTCTGAGCTAGCTTTCAGCACAGAGCACGACGCAGGGCTCGAATCCACAAACCATGAGATCATGACCTGAGCCGAAGTCGGACGCTTGACCGACTGAGCCACCCAGGCGCCCCAGTTTTGCTGTGAATCTAAAACTGCTCTAAAAAAATAAATACTAGTGTTGCCAAAGGCAAGGAAGGTATTGGGGAATGAGAAAAAAAAAATGGAGGAACTGCCTTTGTTTTGGTTTAAGTTCAAATAAGCTGCATTAAAAAAAAAGAAAAAAAGGAGCTAGTTGTCCACCACTAGATTCGCAGACAAAATTTCCCCACGCAAACAGTTAAATTTACCCATTTAACTATTCCTTCTGTCATTTTTATGCATGAAAACTTCTTCTGAATATTCACTTCCTAAAAATGGAAATTTTGCTTGCAAATTTCCAAAGTTCCTTTATGAAAATGTCAGTGCAAAACAGGTATTATTTCCAGATTCTAAACTAGAAAGTATGATTCCATTCTTACTGAATAGATAATGCCTCTAAAAAATTTATTTAGAAGTTTAATTTTTTAAAACTGCCTATATCAAAAAAAGGGCCTCAAATAAATTCAATCATCTTATACCTTAAAAAATTAGAAAAAGAAGAAATAAAGCCAAATCAAGGAGTGGGAAAAAAAAAACAATAAAATCAGAACAGAAACAAAAAACTAAAATACAAAACATTATGATAAGGGGGGGAAAAAAATCAATGATTCCAAACACAAATAATTTAAGATCAATAAAATTCATAAACCTCTATCCAGCCTAAATTAGAAAAAAAAAGATACAAACAGCCAAAAGTACCTCAAGAAGAAGAGCCTAAATAGTTCTCTATCTATTAAAGAAATGGAATTATAGTTTTAAAAAAGTTTTCCCAACAAAAACTCTATGCCCAGGTGGCTTTAGAAGTAATTCTTCTAGGGGCACACAGGTGGATCAATCTGTTAACCGTCCAATACTTGATCTTGGTTCAGGTCACGATCTCATGGTTTCTGAGTTTCAGCCCTGCGTCAGGCTCAGCACTAACTGCTTGGGATTCTCTCCTTCTCTCTTCCCCTCCCCTGCTCACTCACTTGCGCTCTCTCTCTCTTTCAAAATAAACTAAAAAAAAAAAAAAAAAAAAAAAAAAAAAAAAAAGTAAATTCTACAAAACATTAAGAAAAATACAAAATTTAGAGAAACATTTCCAAACAAGTAAACAAGAGTGAACATTTGGCAACTCATTCCGAGTCCAGCATTATTTTTTAACCAAATCCAAAGACATTCTAAGACAGCTTAGAGCCTGGAGCCTGCTTCAGATTCTATGTCTCCCTCTGTCTGCCCCTCCCCAGGTTGCACTCAGTCTCTTGCTTGGTCTCAAAATAAACAAACATTAAAAAAAAAAAGAAGAAGAAATTGGTAATATATCAAGACAAAGTGGGATTTATCTGGCTTAACAGCAGGAAAAAAAAAAAATCAACCAATGTACTTCATCATATTAACAGATTAAAAAAAGAAAGAACACCCATGATATCAACATATAGAAAAATAATGACAAAATCTAACATCCACGGTTGATAAAAACTCCACAAATTAGGAACAGAAGGAAACTTCCTCAACATCACATATAATGTTAAAAGATTACTTTCCTCCTAATTTCAAGAATAAAGCAAAGATGCTCACTCTTAGCACTTGTATTTAAAAATATAGTAAGAAATGAGGGGCATCCAGATCAGGAAGGATGAAGTACAACTATCTTATCTGTAGCGGGCCTAATCATCTGTGAAAAAAATCCCATGGAATCAATAAGCTACTGAAAATAAGAAACCTTTAGCAAGTTTGCAGGACACCACATAAACATACAAAACTACAAAAATGTATTTCTATATACTAGTAAGAAACAATCAGAAATTTACATCTTTTCTTAATTTTTTAAAAATGTTTTTTATTTATTCCTGGGGGGGAGGGGGGGAGAGGAGAGAGAGAGAGCGTGAGCAGGGGAGGGTCAGAGAGAGAGGGAGACACAGAATCTGAAGCAGGCTCCAGGCCCTGAGCTCACTGTCAGCACAGAGCCTAATAAGGGGCTTGAACCCACGAACTGTGAGGTCATGACCTGAGCCAAAGTCAGAGGCTTAACTGACTGAGCCACCCAGATGCCCCCAGAAATCTACATCTTAAAAAAGATTGTAACAGCATCAAAAAACATCAAACATTTAGGAAGAGAGCTGAAAAAAAGATGAATAAAACCTGTATACTTGTTGTTGAGATAAATAAATGAAGAGATGTGTACTGTGTTCGTGGATCAGAAGACTAAATATTGTTAAAGACATTAATTCTCCCTCAAAATGATTTATAGATCAATGTAGTTACAGTAAAAATACAGGCAGTTTTATTTCAACTAGGCAATCAATCTGATTCTAAAATTCACATAAAAACAGAACTTAGAATAGTCAAAATGACTTTTAAAGAGAAGAACAGAGTTGGAAGATGGATCCTACCTGATTTAACTGGTTATTTTAGAGCTACAGTAATCAAGAGTTTGATATTAAATGTAAAAGCAGACAAGGGCACCTCGTGGCTCAGTCAGTTGAGCGTCCGACAATTGATTTCATGATCCCAGTGTCATGGGCTCAAACTCCACATTGGGCTGTGCATCAAGCATGGAGTCTGCTTAAGATTCTCTCTCTCCCCATCTGTGTACCTCTCTCTCACACTCATGCACTCACATGCTCAGAAATAAATAAACAGGGGTGCGTGGGTGGCTCAGTCGGTTGAGCGTCCGACTTCGGCTCAGGTCATGATCTCATGGTTCATGGGTTCGAGCCCTGCATCGGGCTCTGTGCTGACAGCTCAGAGCCTGGAGCCTGTTTCAGATTCTGTGTCTCCCTATCTCTGCCCCTCTCCCGCTCCCTCTCCGGCTCTGGCTCTGTCTCTCTTAAAAATGAATAAACATAAAAGAAAAAAAAATGTCTGCTTAAGCCACTGAGTGAGGAAAACTACCTGCAAATAATGTACATGATAAAGGACTCACATCTAGAGCACCTAATTTCTCACAAAATTCAGAAGAGAGAAGCCAACAAAAAAGGACAGGCGATGGACAGATCTAAGCAGACCTCACGAAAGAAAGTAAAGAAATGGCAAATACCCACACAGAAAGATGTTAACATAATTTAGTCATTACAGAAATGCAAACAGAAACCTCAGTGAGAAAGTACTGCACACCGGTACACCAGACATGCCAAAATTCACCATCCCAGGTGGTGCAGAGAATGCAGAGGAACAGAACTCCGGTACCCTGCTGGGAGAATCACTGAATGGTACAACTATTTTGGAAAACAGTTTCATAGTGTCTTAAAATTTAAGGATACACCTACCACGTGACCCAGTTATTACATTCCTTGGTATTTATGCAAGAAAAATCTGTCCATATAAAGATTTGTATTATATCCCTAGTACCTTTGTTAATAGCCAAACACTAGGAAACAATCTGAATGTCCATCAGTTACTGAATGGATAAGCATTAGGGTATGTGCATACAATAGAGGGTAGTCAGCAACAAAGAGAAGGTACTGATACACACAACACGAATGAATTTCAAAGTATGCTGAGTGAAAGAAGATAAAGTGTAAATACTGTATGTTTCCATTTTTATATTCTAGAAAGTTCAAACTAGAACTTTCAAATCACCATATAACTAAATATGATAGCTAGTCCTCATATTACTATGACATAACTTTTTTTGTCTTTTCTCTAACTTCACTTCCAGCATATTCACAACCTCTTGGTTTTCTTCCAAACTCTGTCCCTTTTCTCGCTCTTATTTGCTAGTTTCACCTCTTCTCTCAGACCACTCAACACAGGCAGCTCGAGGACGTCCTAAGGCCTCTTTGCCTCCCCACCTGCACTCATTCCTCCACTGACACCCACTCGCATGGCTTTAAGTAAATTCTATATGCATACAATTCCCAATTTGTATCCAAAGTGTGGACCTCTATCCCAAATGCCAGACTATGCATGCCACTGGCTAATTAACATTTCTACCTGATGTCTAATAAATATTTCAACCCTAACATAGGCAGAACAGCCCAGCCAAGACGTCCACATCCTAATCCCTAAGACATGTGATAGGTCATGTTACATGGCAAAAGGGCCTTCGCTAATTTAAGTAAGGCTTCAGAGTTTAAAATAAGAAAATTATTCTGGGACGCCTGGGTGGCTCAGTCAGTTAAGTGTCCAACTTTGGCTCAGGTCATGATCTTGCAGTTCACAAGTTCGAGTCCTGTGTCAGGCTCTGTACTGATAGCTCAGAACCTAGAGCCTGCTTCAGATTATGTCTGTCTCTCTCTCTCTCTGCCCCTCCCCTGCTCACACCTTCTTTCTCTCTCTCAAAAATAAACATTAAAAAAGGTAAAATAATAATTAATAATAATAATAATTTTAAAAAACTATATTCTGGTTTTTTCAGGCAGGCCCAATCTAATTTCATGAACCCTTAAAAGAAGAGAACTTTCTGTGGCCAGAAGCAGAAAAGATGCAGCAGAGAAGCAGTCAGAGAGATTCCAAGTATGGGAAGGATTCCACAGGCCACTGCTGGCTCTGAGATGCAAGGACACGTGTGTAAGAGCCAAAGAGAGCATCTAGAAGCTAAGGGCAGACTCCAGCTGAGAGCCAGAAATGAAATGGGCATAAATTAATAACCTGAATGAGCTTAGAAGCTCTGGCTCCCATGTAAGAACCCAGGCCATCCACCTCAATTTTAGCTTTGAGAGATCCAGAGTAACCAGCAGAGCCCACCCAGCCTTCCAGCCTACAGAACAGGGAGATAATAGGTTTATATTGTTTTAAACTGCTAAATTTGTTCTGGAAGCAAGAGAATACTAATACCATATCCAAAACTGAATTCCTCATCTTGCCCTCAACCTACCACACCCACAGTCTTTCCCAGCTTTGTTAACAGCAATTCCATTTTTTCTAGTTATCTGGTCCGACACCCTTTGACTCTTCTTTGGATCCTCTGTTTCTCTCACACTTCTCACCTTCTTTATGAGAAAGCTACATGGGTTCTATGTTTAAATATATTCATATCTCTCTGCATTATTTTAATAATCTCCTAATGGCTTCCCTGCTTCCATCCTTGACTCTCTACAGTCGATCCAAAACAGAGATCCTTACGAAGCAGCCAGAGGTCTTGACAAAACCTAAGTCAGATGATATTACATCTCAGTTCAGAAGATACCAATGGCTCGCTTTTTAGTCAAACTAAAAAAACTGAGTCCTTCCCCTGGTTTCTACAGCCCTACGTGACTGGCCCCTTGCCCAGCCTCAACCCTCACCCTTCCCCCGCTCCTCGATACCTGTGTCCTGTCACCTTTCTCTGTCCTCATTTGTTTCCATATTAGGTACATTTAAGATTTACTATAATACTTCCTATAAACCAGATATTGTTGCAATTGTTTTACATATATTATCTTACTGAATTCCAATAATTAGTTCCCCCACTGTACAGATGATCAAAGTTACAAAGAGGTTAATGAAGACTAAGTGGCGAAGCCAGAATTCAAAATCACAGGGGGCAAAGCCCACTCTATAGCCCAAATTCTTAATCTCAATGATGACTCTCAAGTTATTAGCCTTACTATTTTTCAAAACAGAGTATAAACAGAACGTAGAATAAAAGACAAAAGAAATGGAAATCAGTGCTTGACGTAGGGTTAAAGAAATAGGAAAAGTTAAAGGGAACCAGGACACTGAGAATGACAATACTTCTTAAAGATAAAAGCCAGCACATACCTAGTTATTATATAAAACAAAATATGGCACTTAAAACTTACTTTTTCTGTGGTAACAGTCAAAGAAGGAACCAATGCAGGTGATGGCTCTGGTTGCTTCTTGTGTTTCTGTTTGTGTTTGTCCTTTTCTTTATATTTCTAGAAATGTACAGAAATAAAATCCAATTTAAATTTATATCATTTAAATCATAAAGATGATTCTTTCATAATTCTGTTTAGTAACTCAAAATGTTAATGAATACTTGACAAAAAATAAAAACATTACTTTTTATTGTAGTCGTATTATTTTATATACAATACTAGTAAAATAGTATAATTATACATTAAGATGTATAGTAATATTAGTATAAATTATTTTAAGTGATTTCAGCTCGGTTATTCTTGACCAACCTAAAATAACAATATAAACAACTGAAGTCTATAATTATTTGCTGCAATTATATCAAGCAACATAGAATTTTTTCTTTTTAAAAACACCAAAGGGGTTCCTCGGTAGCTCAGTCAGTTAAGCATCCAACTCTGGATTTTAGATCAGGTCAGGTTCTTACAGTCAGGAGATCAAGCCCCCGCATCAGGCTCTGTGCTGATCATGGGCCCTGTTTGTGATTCTCTCTCTCCCCCTCCCCTCATTCTCTCAAAATAAACAAACATTTAAAACAAAATAAAAAAACACCAAATACTTTTGGTACATCTTATAAACTGCACTTTAAAATTTACATAGCACTTTGACATGCACCATCACATTAGAATAGTGTCAGATTCTACACCACTATGCATTTAATTGTATGGCCCACAAACTGGAATCCAGGGAACAGAAACTGAAGTGAGACATTCTTTCCAAGGTTTACTCTGAAAAATGGATGAATTAGCTATCTCAAACCAAAATAATTAGGAGTGTGTGGGTAGCTCCATCAGTTAAGCGTCCGACTCTTCCTTTCAGCTTAGGTCATGGCCTCACAGTTCTGTAAGTTCCAGCTCGACGCTGACAGCATGGAGCCTGCTTGAGATTCTCTCTGTCCCTCTCTCTCTGCTCCAACCCCACTCATGCTCTCTCACTATCTGAAAATAAACTTAAAAATTTTTTTTTAGTAATTTAAAGTTGTGGTGTGCTATTTTCACTTTAAAGTACTAAAACTGATGAACTAAAATATAAGAATTCAATTGAATTAGAATTACATATGAAGAGCCCAACTTTATTTAATTACAAAAATTTTAACCAAATTGCTTTCAATTGCTTGAATCAGGTAGATAAGAATCAGTATTAGGAGTGAAATGTCCTCTTATTTAAAAGAGTTACATTTTAGGGAAGCCTGGATGGCTCAGTTAGTAAAGCATCTGACTTCAGCTCACATCATGATCTTAAGGTTCTTAGGTTTGAGCCCTGCATCGGGCTCTGTGCTGACAGCTTACAGCCTAGAGCCTGCTTCAGATTCTGTGTTTCCTCCCTCTCTGCCCCTCCCCCCAGTCGCACTGTCTCTATCGTTCTCACTGCAACAGATCTTAGTAATGACCACCCAGGAATCCTGCCTCTGCTTCTGCTGGATATCACTGCTCCTCCCATGGTAACATGTCCTCTTCTCCACCCCCCATGAACTTGCGTTAGCTCTGTGACTTGCTCTGGCCAAGAGGATATGCACAGTGATACTGTAGAAGTTCAGGAGCCCAAAGCTTTACGAAGTCTTAGATGGCTTCCACCTTTGCCCCTTGATTTCCAGCCACCATGTAAATAACCACTTCAAACTCTCTGACAGATAATCAATCAAGTAGACAATGAGATCCTGTGGAGAAAAACTGAAGTACCTCATGCTATAGCCAGCAGCATCCAACACGTGAATAAGACTACCTTGCCGGAATAATTTAGTAGAAGTAAAATGACTTAAAAATGCCAAAAGAATATTTTTTTTAAAAAAAGGCTTATATCTTACACTACCCTGGCAGCCACCAGCTGAATGTAGCTTCATAGGTAAACCCAGCTGATAACACGTGGAAGCAAGATGAATTGTTCCTGCTGAACCTTGCCTGTTATAAGCCAGTATAAGTTGTGGGGTGGTTTACCAAGCAACAGTAGCTGATTGAAACAAGACTAGAATACACAATTGGATAATGAGAATTAAAGAAAGTATAAATTACAATCTAATTTATAAATATGAGGTTCAAATGATCCTGGGTCTGTAAGTTCTGTATCAATATTTTTCTCCCATAAAGATAATGAAAAAGCCTTTTCATCCTTGATGAAATGTTTTATTTCACATGTTTTATTTCACATACTGGGTGTTACTCCTCAAGGGTTTTACTCTACAAGAGATGGGATGCTTCAACAGTAAATGACCCTGAATAACAACAAGGTAAACAAACTCTTAAAACGTGCAAACTGCCTGAGAGTAAAAGGCAAGGGATGCACATGTACAGGTATGAAAATACAAACCTATAGAAATCATCATGGAATCACACAGAATTCAGGAAATGTATCCTGACATGAAGACTGCATGGAAACAGACCATGGAAAACAGACCGTGGAAACAGACCATGAACACATTCTATTACTAGTCTGTAAAATATGAATCAAAACAGTCTAATTATTTTCACTAAAGAGATAGGTTGACTTTACTCTGGAAAACACTATGGAGATTTCTCAAAAAGTTAAAAAACAGAACTACCCTGGGGAGCCTGGTATCAGCATCCAGGATCCAACTCATGATCTCAGAGTCTTGAATTCAAGCCCCACATTGGGGCTTAGGTTAAAAAAAAAAAAAAAAAAAAAAAGGACCAACCCTATAATCCAGCAATTGCACTACCACTACCAGCTATTTACTCAAAGGAAACAAAAATAATGATTCTAAGGGATACATGCACCCCAATGTTTAGCAGCATTCTCAATAATAGCCAAATTATAAAAAGAGCCCAAATGTCCATCAACTGATAAATGGATAAAGATATGGTATATATACACAATGGAATATTACTCACCCATCAAAAATAATAAAAATAAATCAGAGAAAGACAAACACCATAGGATTTCACTCATGTGTGAAATTTAACAATGAAAACAAATGAACATGTCTGGGGAGATGGGAGGCGAACCAAGGAAACACACTCTTAACTACAGAGAACACACTGAGGGTTACTGGAGGGGAGGTTTGTGGAGCAATAGATTAGATATGTGATGGGGATTATGGAGGGGACTTGCTGTGATGAGCACTAGGGTTGTGATAAGCACTAGGTGTGTATGTAAGTGATGAATAACTGAATTCTACACCTGAAACTAATATTACACTGCATTTTAACTAACTGGAATTTAAATAAGAATTGGGGGTAAGATTAAAAAAAGAGAAGGGTATGGAGGAGGCATGGAGGAGGGCGCTTGTTGGGATGGAAACTGGGTGTTATATGGAAACCAACTTGACAAACTATAAATAATAATAATTAAAAAAATTTTAAGAGAGAGAGAGAGAATGGTGCCTGGGTGGCTCAGTTGGATGAACATCCGACTTGATTTCGGCTCAGGTCATGATCTCAACGTTCATGCATTAGAGCCCTGCACCAGGTTCTATATATAGCCAGGGCAGAACCTGCTTGGGATTCTGAGTCTCCCTCTCTCCCTGCCCCTCCTCTGCTTGCACACTCTCAAAATAAGTGAATAAACATTAAAATAAATAAATTTAAAAAAGAGAGAGGCTGATTTTAGTAGAGCCACGCAACAAAGGGATACTGCAGAAAGAGATTCAATTATATGTAAATATTTAGCACATGATAAGGAAGGGATTCCAAATCTGCAAGGAAAAACCAAAATTACATAGTAACGGTACTAGAAAAACTGGTTAATAACTTGAGGGAGAGTACATTACTCAAAATATAACAAAATCAAGATAGATTATTTTAAAGAGTTAAATAACAGTTAAAATAATCTAAATGGATAGAAAATATTTTTGAGATCTTTAACTTTTTAAAAAGAAAAGCCTTTTCTAAGTATAAAGACAAAATAAAAATTATAAAAGGAAAAAGCAGTTTAGCTGTTTACATTTAAAATGCTTCTACATTTAAAACCTTTTAAAAAACAAAAATTTGGAAAATGAGTAAAATAAATCTGTCTGTATTTTAGCACTGATTAAATTCTTTTACAAATCACTAAAATATATACATATATGCACATGTATGCACCATAGAACAATGTAAAAAGGGCAATTCACAAAAGAAACAAAGATTCACTAAATAACAAAAAAAAAAAAGTACCACTCATCCATTAAAGAACTAAAGGTAATGTTTTTCTCCCACTAATAATCAAAATTGTTGGGTTTTGCTTTTTATAAAACTCAGTGTTCCTCAGGTTATAGTGAAATGGGTACTTGCATACATTGAAGAGACTATAAATTGCAAAGGACAATTTTAAAAGAATTAGAAACCATAAAAATGTTCTCTGTCCTAGTAATTTCACCTCTAGGAGGTGAACAAAGGGTTAAATACAGTTTATTATAGTACTATTTGCAATGAGAAAAACCTGCAAACAATCTGAATATGCAACAACAGAGATGTGGCTGAAAAAGTTATTACAAAACCAAATAATGGCCATTAAAATCAGTATGTTCTGAAAGAATACTTAGAGATTTAGGAAAATGGTTAACATGAATTAGTTTTAAAACTGTATTGCGTGCGCAGGGGAAACAACCAGAAGGAAATAACCAGTACCGGGTATGTTTTCTGTAACTCCACAGGTCAGAACAGCCAGTGCTGCTCCCAACTGAATCGGTGAGCACAGCTAACAATAACAATCAGAATCATACAAAGACATATATCGCATTTAATCCTTAAATGAGCCATGAGAGGACCTATTTTTATAGATCAGAAACAAATCACTTAAACAATCACAAAGTACTCTTTTATCTACACCCTTGAAGAAACTTAAACAAAACTTTTTAAAAGCAGACTTAAATTTCAAGGGAAAAAAATAGACAAGTTGGCTATGATGAGAAATTTTAACATGGAAACGTAAAAGAGTAGAGAAAGGAAGGAAAAGATGAAAAGAAAGAAGGGGGAGAAAATTTTAAAGTAGCTTTAGTTCCAGAATGAACTATTTTAAGGACAATTATATAGGAGTTTTAAACCTACGTTTAGAGTCCCAGTGTGCAAACTGGAATGCGTAAATAAATTCTTAAAGGAAAATTAAGGGGTGCTTAGGTGGCTCAGTTGGTTAAGCGTCTGACTTTGGCTCAGATCATGATCTCGCAGTCTGTGAGTTTGAGCCCCACCTGAGCTCTGTGCTGACATCTCAGAGCCTGGAGCCTGCTTCTGATTCTGTCTCCCTCAGTCTCTGTCCCTCCCCCATGTGTGTAGTCGCGCACACGCGTGCACGCTCTGTCTCGCGTGCGCTCTCTCTCTCTCAAAAATAAAACATAGGGGTGCCAGGGTGGCTCAGTCGGTTAAGCGTCCGACTTCAGCTCAGGTCATGATCTCACCGTTTGTGGGTTCGAGCCCCACATCGGGCTCTGTGCTGACAGCCAGCTCAGAGCCTGGAGCCTGTTTTGGATTCTGTATCTCCCTCTCTCTCTCTCTGAACCCCCACCCCTGCTCATGCTGTCTCACTCTCAGAAATAAATAAAAAACATTAAAAAAATTAAAAAATAAAACATTAATAAAAACATTTAAAACTTTTTTAAAAAAACAAATATGAGTTATTTTAACATAACACAATTTTGTGTTGGAATTGAGTGAATTTCTATTAAGGAAGGAGTGCCTACGTTCAACTAACTCTCAGCACTTAAAAAGGTGATGTGAAATATCATATCAAATTTTTCCAGTGTTAACCAAGTAAAAATCAAATGAACAAACAGGAACCAGTAGAAAAAAAAAAAAAAAGAAAAAGAAATGAAACAAACCCAACAGCAACTGAAACTGGGGAGATGGCAAAGGCAAATAATAATGCATTAAACAGAGGTGCCTGGGTGGGACAGTCTATTCAACTCTTGATTTCTTTGGCTCAGGTGGTAACCTCACTGGTTCCTTAACTGCTGACAGCACAGAGACTGCCTGGGACTCTCTCTTTCTGTCCCTCTCAACGCACACACACTCCCTCCCCTCCCTCAAAATAAAGAAAATTTTCTAAAAAGAAAAAGTTTGCAATAACACTTATAATATTTACAAAAATAATAATGCATTAAGCAAAAACTGGCAACCAGGCAATGAAACGGAAAATTTTAGAAATAAGACCAGAAACTGTCCAAGTCTGAGCCACAGAATTCAGCTTTTTCCTGCTTCCAATTCCCTAGAATTCTGAGAATATCACAAAACCCCCCAAATCTGGAAAGAAGAGATCTTTTATCTTTTCATTTTCCCACCCCCTTAATTTGTTATTTTTCTGCCTAAAGAGTAATACCCACTTCAGGGCAAAAAAAGGAACAAGTAGGAGATAAAAGACAGGAAGAGTGAAGAGGTGCTGACTCTGGAAGTCAAGGAAGGATCTAGGCTAAGAATGAATTCTATAAAATCTTCGGGCATTCTCCCATAGGAATGAGATATCCCACATAGGTGACAGATTAAAACCTAGTACAAGACATTTCATCAACTATTAAAAAAAGAGAGCTGAATCTGGAGCTTTACCAAAAACTCCTACTGCCTTGGCTGAGCTTTTATACCGCATCCCTGCCATTCCCTCTAGCTTCTGAAAGAGGTAAAAATACCTATTAGTCCTCACATACCTCAATATAATAAAGGCTTTATATGAAAAACCCACAGCCAACATCAATCACACTCAATGGTGAAAAACTGAGAGCTTTTGCCCTAAGGCCAGAAACAAGATGAGATACTCACTCTCACCACTTTTATTCAACACAGTACAGGAAGTCCCAGCCACAGAAGACAACATGAAGAAATAAAAGGTATCCAAACTGGTAAGGAAGGAGTAAAACTCTATTTGTAGATGGCATGATTACTACATATAGGAAACTCAAAAGACTCCACTGAGAAATCAGTAGAGGATAATAGGATACAAAAGCACTCAATGTACAGAAATCTGTGTCATCCTATACACTAATAACAGAGCAACAGAAAGTGAAATAAAGAAAACAATCCCACTTACAACTACACCAAAAACAGAACATATAGTTAAAATGTCTATACTACCCAAAGCAATCTACACATTTAATGCAATCCCTATCAAAATATAACATTTTTCAGAGAACTAGAACAAATGATGCTAAAATTTATATGGAACCACAGAAGACCTTAAATAGCTAAAGCAATCTTAAAAAAGAAAAATAAAACTGGAGGTATCACAATTCTAGGTTTCAAGTTATATTCCAAAAGAGTAGTAATTAAAACAGTACGGTACTGGCATTAAAAACAGGGGTGCCTGGGCGGCTCAGTCTAAGCATCCAACTCTTGGTTTGGGCTCAGATCATGATCTCACAGTTTCGTGAGTTCAAGTCCCATATCAGGCTCCATGCTGACAATGTGGAGCCTGTTTGGGATTCTCTGTCTCCCTCTCTCTCTGCCCCTCTCCCACTTGTGATGTAACTATCTCAAAACAAACTTTTTAAAAGTTAAAAAAAAAAACAAAAAACCACCAACTTTTTAAAACAGACACATATGGGGCACTTGGGTGGCCCAGTCAGTTGAGTGTCTGACTTCAGCTCAGGTAATGATCTCAGGGTTTGTGAGCTCAAGCCCCACATCAGGCTCACTGCTGTCAGCACAGAGCCCACTTCAGATCCTCTGTCCCCCTCTATCTGCCCCTCCCCAGCTTGTGCTCTCCTCTCTCTCTCAAAAGTAAATTATCATTTAAAAAAAAAGAGAGAGTTTATGTGGAAACTAATTTGACAATAAACTATTAAAAAAAAAAAAAAAGAGAGAGACACACATAGATCAATGGAAAAGAACAGAAAACCCAAAAATAAATCCACAATTATATGGTCAGTTAATTATTAACAAAAGAGGAACGAAGACACAATGGGGAAAAGACAGTCTCTCCAATAAATGGTGCTGGGAAAGCTGGACAGCTTCGTGCAAAAGAAGGAAGCCGGACCACTTTCCTTCACCAAACTCTTTCTTTCTTTCATACACCATACACCAAAAATAAACTCAAAATGGGTTAAAGACCAAAATTTGAGACCTGAAGCCATGAAAGTCCTTGAATAAAGCACAGGCAAAAATTTCTGTGGTATCAGTCATAGCAACATTTTTCTAGATATGACTCCTGAGGCAAGGGAAATAAAAGCAAAAGTAAACTAGCAGAGCTACATCAAAATAAAAAGCTTCTGCACAGTGAAGAAAACAGCAAAGCTAAAAGGCAACCCACAGAATGGCAGAAGAATTCTAAAGTTAAGGCAGGAATGATTTTCCATTATGAAGAAATTCAAGAGAATAGAGGTTCTAAGAATCTATTCTTAAAAACACTTGATAATAAAATTCAGTCAATTTAAGAGATGATATACAAACACTTACTGGAGACCCTGTGGTAAGAGGCCTGGTAGTGACGATCTTAAAAACTGAATACAGAACAAATCTAAAAACTCTGAGGAAGTGATTATGTTTACAAACCTGAAAAAATGTACCATGAAAATCTTTTTAAAAAATTGGACAACAGGAAATGGGGTTGCTAAGGCTTTTACAGCAGGACACAATATAGATTTTGAAGCATTTAGTTAGAAACATAATAGTTTGCCACCAAACAGTAATTACACATAAATCTGGGCCCATGAAAGAAAAAGGCACTAGGATTCAGTGGACAGATTCAGTAGGGCAAGGATGCTAACATGGACTTTGTAGGCCAAGCCTTTCGGTAATTATTCTTTTGCTGCTTATATACTTAAATGTGTAGCAGGAATTAATATGACACCCAACCTAGGCATAATTTTTTTAATGTTAAAGAACTGTT
>NW_027531522.1:4764287-4802459 GCF_008692635.1 Crocuta crocuta
AAAGGATATGCAAAGCCTGAAATATTTACTATCTGGTTCTTTACAGAAAAAAGTTTACAAACCTGTGTTATATGCTTGTCATTACCCACCCTGTAAGTGCCAAAAAGTATTCCCCCAATCAAGAGATGCTAATGGGACATAAAAATTGCTCCCCAAACCACTTCCCTTCCCTGGGTGGCCCAAAGAGAAGAGGAACAGAATTCCAGAAGGACAAAGGGAAACCACAACCTTGATGAAAAACTTAAAGTAACAGACGCACTACCTCAACACAAAAACCTTGCAAGACCACTGAAAAAAGGTGAACAGGAGCTGGGGACTCACAATAGTAAATTAGTGTCAACTGAGTTAGTTACTGCTCACAGTCACAGCTGCTACAGACTAAATCTATTCCAAGGACTGACGGTACTTGCTAAGTCATCTTGGACATTGCCAGTGTCTTCCTTGCCATACCACTTATACCAGAGGATCAAGTCAGTTCATGTGTATAGTGGACAATCTAAATCCCCTTGCCAAATGCCACACCAATAGGTATGTCAGGATTTAGTACAAGTGTCTCTCTATCCTCTGGTTTCCAAAGCTTTTGCTATTGGCTGTTGAGTCAGTAGCATCAATCTCAACAGCTCTTCCTGCGATATGACCACACCTCTCCCACCAAGGCCAGGTGAAAAACCACATTAAATTCAGGGACTTGCTCAACAAATGAACTTACTATGTGAGCAGAGTTACAATATCTAATCCCTCATAGGTCTCCCGATACCCCACTCCACTATCAAAAAGGAGACTGTGCATCTTGTTGAATTTTTTAGGTATTAAAGCCTCTATATGAGTCCCATTGGCACTTTACTTGTTCCTTTATATCAGCTTTCCTGCAAATATGCATTCTGTGAGAGAAGTCCAAACCAACAGGTTGTGCTAGAATCTGTGCAGCAAGCCATATTCTCTACCTTTAGAGCCCCTTATTATGCAATTGACCTAGAAGTTTCTGTGACTGATGATTCTGCCAATTTCAATCTCTGGCAAAGCACACCCAATGAGGTTTTATTTAGACTTGTTGCTGCCATGACACAGCTATCAGGTGCACTGATCTACGCACTTAAAAATGGTTAAGATAGTGGTGCCTGGGTGGCTCAGTCAGTTAAGCATCCAACTTCGGTTCAGGTCATGATCTCATAGTTTGTGGGTTCCAAACCCCTCATCAGGCTTTGTGCTGATCAGCACGGTGCCTGCTTTGGAGTGAGTGAGTGAGTGAGTGTGTGTGTGTGCGCGCGCACGCCCCTCCCCAACTTGCGCGCATGCTCGCGCTCTCTCTCTCTTGCTCATTCTCCCTCTCTCAAAAATGAATAAACATTTAAAAAACTGGGGTGCCTACATGGTGCAGTCAGTTAAGCATATCTGACTTTGGCTCAGGTAATGATCTCATGGGTCATGAGTTCAAGCCCTGCTTCAGGTGAGCTGGGGCCCCACTTTGGGCTCTGCATACTCTCTCCCTCTCTCTCAAGAAGATAAATTTAAAAAAGAGGACTGTTTAAAAAATTTTTTTAACTTAAAAAAAAATCTTGAGATGCTCCATTAAGAAAAAATGGTTAAGATATTAAATGTGATACTGCATGTATTTTATCACAATAAAAAGAATCAGGAGTAAGAACTACTACAGAGAGAGAAATTTAGGGCCCAAGTCATTATTGTTATCATAGGAGAAGTGAAATAAGCTTGTACAGAGAAGGGTAAGTGTCTGGAGAGCTACCCCAAACTGCTGTTGTTAATAATACCCTGTCTATATGCTACATACATTTTTTTCATACTTTCTCCCCTCTTAAATGAAATCCTACAACTAAAAGTTTGAGATTAATTTTGTTTCTGATACTGCCTATTTTTAAAGTGGAAAACAACAACAAAATTCATTTGCTTTTACAGCTATTATGACACAAAAAGATCTGATAACACAGTAAAGCCTTTGTAGAACTACTCTGTACTACTTCTGTCACAAATTATCACTTGAGGTTAAATTCCCCCTCTAAAATTTTAAGTGAATTAATGATAGCATGAATCAGTGATAAAAATACCTCACACGATACAATAAGGTAGTACCATCCAAAATTAACATATAAAAAGTCTTTATATATATACATAATACAATTAGATACACAAATAGAAAACTTTTAAAATAGGAAAGAAATTAAAATAAGAAAGGGAATTTGGTGGCAGCATATAGCATAGTTTCTCAATCTCTCTGGAGTCCCCACATAAAAAGCTTACACAGCAAAACCAAAACCCGTGGAATAACATTTACAACAAAACCAAGTGTTCAAAATATTGCCATGAACTCCAAAACACAAGCAGGTTGGGACAAAGCATTATAAGATCCGCATGGTAACAGTACTTGTGAGGGGGGGGAAGGACGCAGCAAGTAACTCCCAAATCAACCGTCTCCACTGGAAAGCACGAAGGGCCAACTTGGGAAGAGCGTCTGCGACCAGGGCTTCGTCCCTGCCCATACTGGATAAATGCACGGGGCCTACAGGGGGCAAGTCCTGATGGAAGTCCCGAATCACCCTTCCAGGCAGGGGTCCAATGTAAACCAGGGACCCACTCCAAATACAAAAGCCTGGAGACTGTTTTTAGATTATACTAAATTAAAGAGAAATAAGTAAATGCAATTTCTGATACTTCACTGAATCCGGGATCAATTTTTCAAATCGGCTATTAAAGAACATTATTGGGACAAAACGAGATATTTGGATATGGACTACGTGTTAAATAGTATTTATATTTCATAATTAATTATGCTGTATTTCCTAAATATTTACCTTAATATTACATTAATGTAGTATTGTATTTTTGTTATTTTACATAATATATTAAATATAACCAATAGATGATCACTAATAACATTAATAAATAATAATATAGTATGTGACTTGATACTCCATTAATGCTACATTTTCTTAAGTAAGATAATTACACTGCAGCAATGGAGAAGAACATTCTTAGGAGATGCACCCCTATCTAGAGATGAAGTGTTATCATGTGAGCAATTAATTCTCAAATGGATACACGACTGGTTTTTTAAATGTCTCTGTATTTTATGTGTATGTATAAAGATAAATCAAATGTGGTAGAATGTCAAAAACTGTTGAATTTAGGTTAAACCTACGTAGTTGTTCATTGTACCACTCATACAAATTTCCTGTAATATTAAATTTTTTTTTAATTGAAAAGTAAAGGGTGCTTGGGTGGCTCAGTAGTTAAGTGGCTGACTTTGGCTCAAGTCATGATCTCACAGTTCGTGAGTTCAGGCCCTGCATCAGGCTCTCTGCAGACAGCTCAGAGCCTGGAGCCTACTTGGGATTCTCTGTTTCCCTCTCTCTCTCTGCCCCTCCCCTGCTCGTGCTCTCTCTCTCTCTCCCTCTCTCTCTCTCAAAAATAAACATTAAAAAATTTTTTTAATAAAATAGGTAAAAATAAACTGGTATATAAGATATGTAAAAACAAATTCTAAAAAATATTTAGGAAACGGTCTTTAAAAAAATATAAATATGGTATAGCTATCATTGTTAACACCTGTTGACTCTTTTCCTTGCCGTTTATAAATAAAATTATTAAGCAAAACTAGGAATAAAAATTTTTTTAATTAAAGGGATGCCGGGCTGGTTCAGTCGCTTAAGCATCTGACTTCAGCGCAGGTCATGATCTCACAGTTCCTGGGTTTGAGCCCTGTGTCTGGCTCTGTGCTGACAGGACAGCTTAGAGCCTGGAGCCTGCTTTGGATTCTGTGTCTCCCTTTCTGTCACTATCCACCACCACCACCCCACCCGCACCCTGCTTGTGTTCTCTCTCTCTCAAAGAAATAAACATTTTTAAAAATTTATTAAAAATGTTTTTAATTAAATAAAAATTTAAGTGCATACTTTTGTATACTGCATCTTTTACTTATATTAAAAGCCCCTTCCCCATCATTTGTTGTTTAAATCAGGATTTTAAATATAACAATATTAGTAACACTTAAAATACTTCTCAGTTTTCTGTGTGGACAACGAGATTTCCAACCAGCACTTGAAGAAGTGCCAAGGCAGGTGTGGCGCCTGAGGGGCCCAGTCGAGTGAGCATCAGACTTCGACTCAGGTCATGATCTCACAGTTGATAGGTTTGAGCCTGACATTGGGCTCTGCTCTGACAGTGTGGGGCCTGCTTGGGATCCTCTGTTCCTCTCTCTCTCTATGTCCTTCACCCCTCTCAAAAATAAACAAACACTAAAAAAAAAATTTTTTTAAGAAGTGCCAATTCACTTCAATTTTACAACAACCCTATGAGATTAAATACTAGTATCACCCACACAATGAGAAACATGAGGCACACATTATCGCACCCCACGAGTCACAACTTTTCATCTATGCTTGGCCATTTATATCACTTCTAAACATTAGCTACTGTAAGTAGCTAAGTAGTGATAAATAACCATATATATAGACCTTAAAGTATGTATCTAATACTTATTCGGGGAAGACTATGAACTTTAAGCTCCACTGACATGTCATATTTAAGAGTCTAAGTAACTGATTTAAATCTCTAAAATGGGAACATATATCACAATGATCCTATGTCACAGTTTACTGACATCCTTTTTACTTTCTTAGTGGAATGTACAAAAACGTAGCAAATCAAAATAGATGAAATATGGTTAACAGCTTTTTTAAAAACCTCTATTTACTTAACATTCTGACTTCTTATAGCTACATTTCTGAAACCTACAAAAGAAAAGTCAAATGAAGAGAGCACAAAAGTTAAAAAATATAAACTGAGCTTTCTCACTGTTATGCTCCCCAATGTATAACTTTGGACAAACTGTTTAATGTCAACGAGACTCTCTAGATTTTTAATTTGTTTTCCTAGGAAATGAGAATAGTGTCCTGAATTCAGTAGATGCTTCGTAAACATTTATCAATTAAAAATTCATGTCCTTATTTCTTCATCTATGAAAACGGAAATTTAACTAGCTAGTTGAATATAGACAATATATTAACAAGTATTTATATTATTATAGTAAAACAATTCCTTATGGTCACTTAATCTCCACAGTGCTATGGTTATAGATAGCTGGAATATAACTCTAAACATCTAAATATATTTAAGCATTTGAGTTGTTATGTTTTGTGGAATCTCAACCTTACAAAAAATAATAACTCTATAGACTAAAGAACTCAGCCCTCAAACTCAATTAGTCAAAAAAGCCCATTTCATGGACATGCCATTTAACTGATGCACACTTTATTAATGTTTGTCTTCAACATCCGCACTCAAGAAAAATTTCAAAAATGTTATTCACATAGACTTGTAATTTTCACTTATCATCCTCTTTGACAAGGTATCTATCCCTTCTAAGTTAGGCGCTCTTTAAAAATCCCTTCTCCCAAACATTTACTAGTCTAAATAACAACCTCCTGGAACAACGTATAAGATCCATAGGAAAAATAAGATTCCCAAGATTCTTTGCATCAGCATTCTTTTTAGAATATGAAAAAACTTCATCATTTGTACTCATACAAACGTTCTGTAATATACCTGATTTATCTACCTTTTAAAGAAATGTGATTATTAAGCCTCTAAGAAAAGCACAGGAAAAATATATGAAAAATAATCCATGGACTTTGGGGTCAGACATTCTTGGTCTTAAATCCTGGCTCTGTCATTTCCTAATAGTATCTCTTGTTTTCGTCTGCCCATTATTTTTCTTTAGGTAATTCTTCCCTACTCCATGTTCACACCTTCAACCACAGTTCCCAACAGCCCTGATCACAAGACCACAATTAGCCAAAATAAGGCTAATCCTAGTAGACAAACCTCACAATCCCCAAACATTAATTCCAATGGCAGTCACTTAAATTCTCTCTTCTTCAATATGCCTGTAATAACATATTGTGCCAAAAATTATGAAGGGTCTACTATCTTACATAACAAGTGAGGCTGCCAGCTTCATGGACGTGGCAAGAAGGCATAGAGTCCTGGTTATACATAAAGGGCTTTATTAGCCACAACAACAGAATAGCCAGAATGTCAGCATTTTCATCAGTTCCCTGAGCCCCAGTTTTAACAGGATGACCTGAAAAGGGTGCTTGCATACATAGTGGGTTTCATTACAGGAGAAGAACTTTGGGCCTAGGAAACCCAATTCTGAACTGGCCTGCTGCCAATTTCTCCAGAAAGAGATATTATCTCCGTATTTTCCATGGCTATAAGCAAATCTGCTCTTTGCTCTTGATGATGGTGCCTCCATTTTCCATGACATAAACACCTCTGAAAGGATAATCTGGAACAAAAGCAGTCAAGGCCACTATTCGTAAGATGTGTACAAATCTGAGGGACCCATGAAGACGTGTCTCGCAATAACTGATGCCAGAACGGCCCAGTGAAACATTAAACCACTATGATCATACTTTCTCCCTAACTCTGCAGTTGATTCACACTCTTACTAGTTCCTGGACCTCACTGAATCTTCCAGACCCTGGATCCAANGAGCAGGGGAGGGTCAGAGAGAGAGAGGGAGACACAGACTCTGAAATAGGCTCCAGGCTCTGAGCTGGCAGTCAGCACAGAGCCCGACGCGGGGCTCGAACCCACGAACCGCGAGATCATGAACTAAGCGAAAGTCGGACGCTTAACCGACTAAGCCACCCAGGCGCCCCTCAACATTTTATCCAAATCTATGTGACCTTGTCCCCTAGTTTCCTTCCATCTATTATCCAACTTTGATCTCATGAGCCTCTACTTGAAACACTTCTGAAAACTACGAACTTGTTCCTTTTCCTTGTATTTCCACCCAATCTGCATAGCAATATCTCCCTGAGGATTCTGTCCATTCCTATTTTCTCTGCTTCATTATCCAGGTGACCAAGTTAATCATCTAACTGCCTCTCTCCTTCCTCCTCCCACAACAGGGGAAGACACAGTATTTTTCTTGTCCATTACTACACCTTAATATCACATCTTTCTCCAGTTACTGCCGTATTTCTTCCCTCTTCCTGACATCCAAGATTCTTTAAAAGAGTTAAATACTCTATTTACATTTCCTCATACCTACTTTATTCATCTACCAACTTCAATTCCCTTCTCCTCTGACCATTATACTGAGACTCTATTTCAACAACTTCTTTAGCATTAAATCCAAAAGACATATATTTGCTGTATATTAGTTTATCTCTCAAATGCCTCTAACTGCTGACCACTTTCTTAAAATATTCACTTCCCCTGGATTTCAAAACATTCCAGATCTCTCCTAATTTTCTTCCTGTATCTATGGACTACTTTCTTTATAGAATCCTCCCTTTCCCCATTACTGATGGAAAAAAGGGGAGAAAAGGGATGGGAAGCTCTAATTTACAGTAGAATACCAAGTAATGGATATAGAATGAATTATGGACAATTATTTTTTGTCAAACACTATTTCAGGTAAAATCATCAATGGATGCTAAAACTTGTGGGTGAATATTTAATAGGAAACAGGGTATCTGCCCAATTCTCAAGGTGTGGTAGCCAGGCTCCAAGAATGTTCCATGATCTTTACCCATAGGTAATATCCAACTACAATAAATAGGTTGCTCTGTGTAAACAATAGAATATTGCAAAAATGAGTGTCTTAAAGGTGGCTAAAATGGCAAATGATATTTTATATATATTTTAAAACCAAAACAATGTTTTACAAAAAGGCATTCAACAAGGGGGGGGTGAGGCGCGGGACACACAGACAATGTGTAACATCCAAGGCTAGGTCACAAAAAAACTAGCTTTCAGGGCACCTGGGTGGCTCAGTTAGTTAAGTATCCAACTATGGCTCAGGTCATGATCTCATGGTCTGTGAGCTTGAGCCCCACATCGGGGTCTATGCCAAGCACTCAGAGCCTGGAGCCTGCTTCGAATTCTGTGTGTGTATGTGTGTGTGTATGTCTCTCTCTCTCAAAATTAAACATTTAAAAAAGAAAAAAAAAAAAAAGGGCCTGCAGCTTTCACCTTGGAAAAACTAGGTGCCGTGTCACAGGGCACCTAGCAGACCTAATGAAACCTGTGTGCAGCCAGAAAACGAGGCTCCTCCTCAGCCGGCACTGACCTGCTAGCCGTGAGACTACGCCATCTTGGAAGCACATCCTCCAGCCTGAACCAAGCCTCAAGCAACTATACTCCTGCCAAAATCCTGACCACAATCAGATGAGAGACCCTGAGCTAGAAATACACTAAGTTCAAATTCCAGACCCACAGAAAATGTGAAACAATAAATGTTTCTTACAGTAAAGCCACTTAACTTTAGGGGAATTTGTTATGCTGCAATAGGTAACTGAGTCAGATTTTGTTATGAGGGGTGGGATGCTACCATAACTAAAAACCTTAAAATGGGGGAGTTGCAGGGAATTAAGCAATGGAGCTTAAAAAAGCTAAAAGGACTTTCAGGAGATTATGAGTGAAGACTAATGAATACTGAAGAGACTGTTACTAGAAACCTTATGGCCTTTCAGGAAGGCTGCTATCCACAGCATAAAAGAAAGTGAGAGAAATTTAATTAAAAATTGGAGAAAAAGGGGTCCTTATTATACAGAAGCTGCAAGTTTAACAACATTGTTGCCTGTGGTAACACAAAGTAGAAAGTGTATTTAATGAATTGGATGATTTAACTAAGGTGATTTTTTTACGTAGTATGTTGAAAATGTAATCTAATTTTTTTGTTTAAAAATATAGGAATACAGAGATAAACTAAATTAGGAAAGGTTACTTGCTGGTTCTGAAAATGCATACAGTATACAAAAAGCAAATAATATAAAAGTAAGGAATGGCTTCCAGACAAAGATCAAAACTAGGCCACTCTCAGAAAACCATTCCAGGAAGAGTAAAGCAAGGGTGTGACTATAAAATCCATTGTTAAGATCAAAGCAACATCCCCAAGAACCTGAAGCAGGGGTTCACAGGCATCAAGGTCGTGAAAGACAAAGAACTAAGGAAATATTTATTCCAGAATGAAAAGACTGAAAAACTGAAGAGACATGACAGCTAAAAGTGATCCTGGACTGGATTCTGGCCCAGAAAAAAAGTTTCCCCCTTTAGTAAGGAGGATATTAGTGGGGAAAATTTGAATGGGATGTGCAGATTAGCTAATGGTTCTGTAAAAAACGCTAATTTACTGATTCTGATAATTATGCTGTAATCATGTAGGAAATTCCCCTTTCTATTAAAACTACACACTAAGTAGTACACTTAGGTTAAAGGGGTATTATGTTTCTAATTTACTCTCTAGTTATTCAGAAAAAGAGTATACAGAGAGTCTAACAAGAACAGCAAAGAAGGGACGGGGGGGACACAGTAAAGTTTAAATTTCAATATTTTGAAAATTTGGGTGAGTGGCAGAGAGAAATGTGCACTATTTTTCCACTTTTCTCAAAGTCTAAAATTTTTGCAAAATTTTAAGTTAACAAAATTTTAATCCTTCTGGCTGGCTGCCCAACACCTCGGGACGAAGGATCAAATGAATGTCACTTATAAAATCCTCAGGAACTGGCCCCTTTTTAACCAAGTGGTCTCCTGTCACTCTTCAGCCCCACCAAACACACACCCCAGGCATTCTAAAGTGTTGTTCCTGAAAAGACCTTGCCCTCTCTTAACTCTTTGCACATGTAGAAGCTTAAAGCTTTAACGTGAGTGGAAGATTTCCAAAAGGAAAGTACACAAAAAAGGGAAGGGGATGACAGCTAACTCCCAATGCTGAGAACTTTTAGAAAGATACAGAAAAGTAATGACAACTCTGTGAATGAGAGTTTTATTCCTCTGAGGGCCACAGAAATAGCCCAGTTCTCTTCAAAGAAATGAGTATTCCTACAAAATGGTAAGTCAATATCTGAGGTTCACGAAACACTTAACTGCAAACCTATCTGACACAAACACCCAACATACACTAACAATATGTATGTTGGCAAAAGCTCCTTTATCTGTTGCCAATTATTAATAACAATAAAGTAGAGCGGGGCGGGGGGGAGGACACTGCAGGAGATAATCCCTCACAGTTACAGTAGAGGTGGACAGTTTTCTAGAAAACCTACTTGGAAATGGGCGCATTTCCACATAATACACTGTCACAAATGGTGACTTTGCTCTAAAGTATTGTTAAGTATAATACTATACTTTTTAATACATTATGGATTAGTTAACATTAACAAGTAGGGAGAGGATGTGTCTGAGGATCATTTGAACTGCATTATCTCAATGCAGTAAATAACTACAGATTTCTAAATAAAGACCTACAAATTAGCTTTCAGAAGAAAATCCCTTCTGAATCTGGGAACCTCCGAACACAACCACATATTGCCATGTCTGATACCTGTCTCCAATTCCTAACTCTGGCCCACAGTCTCACTCTGTTAGCAATGATTCTATAAGCACAAAAATACTAGGCTTAAAAGAAAATTCTATTTTACAGTGAACATTAAGAGTCTTAGAGGGTATTCTTCTTAAACAATACTTAAATATACAAACTGTGTAATGACTGAATTAAACCCCTCCTATACATAGTTTCAACTCATTTCAAACATACTTTTCTTCCTTTAAAAATATTTTTTTACATGCCATATATGTGGCATATATATATGCCATCTTTTCCATTTCATGGAAACTGTCCTTTATTCAAAGTGGTATCTCACGATTACATTTTCCTTTCTCACAATTAATATCTAACCAGTATTAATATATCTTGGGTCACACAAAAATTCTCTGAAAAGCAAAAACTATGTATTTTTTATGTGCTCAGAGTGATTATATAAAAAGGTAATTAATAAATTGTTGATTTCATTTTCAAATAAGTGATCTGGATAGCACAATATTTAGTATGAAATATTCTTTATGACCACTTATTTATAATTTAATACAAGATATTTAAAATGTTTTTAAAACATGTGCCAGTATGAAGGCAGATAGAAAAAATTCAAAGAGAGAGTGACTCCAACATACCTAATGAACAAGGTCACCAAAATTTAGCCCACAATATACAGTATTCTAAAATACTAAAATCTGAATGGATTGCGAGTGCAACATTTTATAACTCGGTAAGAATATCAGAGGTAAACCTACTAGATATTAAAATCTCAAAAGAGATAAAGAGAGATAGGGGGTAAGAGGGTCTATAATACCCAATCTTTCTCAGCTGTATTATCACTTAGCATCATACCGTAATGAAAAAAGTCCCTTTCCAAATATTCCCGTGGCAAGCAAACAAGTCCAACAATAATAAATTTATACTATGTTCACCTCCCAGCCTTTATAGATTATCAGAAAACTATTACAAAATAAAATGTACAAATGATTTTAAGTTGGACAAGATCAAGTTATACTAATCGTACACATGCCAAAAGCAAGACGCAAATAGTATTCATATACTAATGAAAATACCAACTGCTAAAATTCATAGCTAAACAGGTCTGACTAAATACAATGTTTTTNAAAATCTCATTCCTAGAACAATAAAAAGATAAATATAGTCATTAGCACTGTATTTATTAAACACTGTACTACATTTAATAGCTGACCATTAAAGATAACCACGACAGGGCATGTATTAGGATAAACGTGATCAGACCATAAACACTTCTTTAAACAAGTTAATGCTCATGAAATGGCTGAAGAGAAGAGTATCATCAGTAGGACTTCCCTCTTCACCACTTACAATAAGCCCTACCTGTACCCCTCATTCATGGATTAAAATAAGTTTACATAAAATCTCACAGTGCTTCTTAGTAAAACTACTAAGTAAACCCAATCTGCCATCTTCCCATCAGTAATCCAAACAATAGACAGCAAAATAGAACCCTATAATTGTCATCATCACAAAACCACCTCAT
This sequence comes from Crocuta crocuta, assembly GCF_008692635.1. NCBI lineage: Eukaryota > Metazoa > Chordata > Mammalia > Carnivora > Hyaenidae > Crocuta > Crocuta crocuta. Next base: position 4,776,152 of record NW_027531522.1, read on the forward strand.
TAAAGAAATCAAGATGAATATGTACACTTGCTGCCTAAGGTTTATAAAACATATATATATATATATATATATGTATATATATATACACACACACACACACACACACACACACACCTAACAAAGGCTATAAAGGGAAATATAAAGTTTTAATTATTTCACTCATAACTGAAAATCTAACTTCAAAATTAAAAATTTAAGCTTTCAAAATGTTTACCTTAAAAAAAGGTACAAACATTAATTCAAACCAAATCTGTTCCCCAATCCTAAGTATTTACAAACATGAAGAGGTTCCAAACTAGTTTATACCAACTAATAATATTAGTAATATTGCTTTCTAATTGAAGATGTCTTTTTTATCCTCACTTCATTAAAAACAATTCACAGTAGTATCCTTTTCCATGTTGGCAATATATCCTATGAACAATTCTACTGTACTTATTATTTCACTAAAAATTACTCATATTCTTTAAAATAAATAAAAATGTAAGCAGAAAATAGATAAGTGAGAGAAAGACAGATTAGTATCAAGGAAGCTTTTAGTGCTTTATTAAAAGACAAAATATTTTCAAACAAATGATATTACATTTGGCCATTAAAAAATAATAATAATAAACCATTATTAGCACCACTGGGGGAGAAAAACAGTCAAGAATATACAGAACTTCAAAACTGTTCCATTATAAAGTGAAAAAGATGATGAGATTTTTACTTACATGTGAAACAGTCTGTTAATAATGTATAGCCACAAATGCTGAAGCCACCTAAAGATTTCATAAGATGATCACAGTAACACATGCAAGAAATCTCTCATGCTTTGCATCAAGTTGTACTTAAAATTTTCAGGAGAAACAGGTACATACAAACATATTCACAAATATGGCATTATTTTAAACCTATTCTTGACCTTATACTCTCAATCAGTCAAAAATTCCAGTATTTCAATGTCTCAACCCAGCTATCAAGAACTTAATTTTATCTAAAAAAGGGGAAAAACTATTAAGCAGATGTGCTACATATATAGCAACAACAAATCCACTTACTTTTTTCTCTTTCTCATGATGTTTATCCTGAGAGTGAGAGGAAGAATCACTTAAACTTTGATCATATGACCTATTAGATCCCCGTTTGCTCTTTTTCTAAAAAAGAAAATATATATACATACATGTATATGTATATAAAAAAATTCTTAAATAATCTTTTTGTTAGGCTTAAACCAATTCATGTGTGTAGTATTTAAAAATGTTTACTGAAATAAAAAACAAAAAACAAAACAAAAAAAAAAACAAAAACAAAAAACAAAAAACACCTTGCTATTTATTTCAAGCTATATATCCAATTCAGACACCATTCATATACTGTCAATTGCATTATAAAGGAAAACCTAAACCTAAATTTAACATTAATGCCATATTTTTTGTACATTTATTAAAATGTGTGAAAATAGATTATATATTCAAATAAGCAGGAGCTTATTTGTCACTTTATCACAAAACCACCTCTTAAAAGAAATCAACTATAATTTTCAATGTCTTCTTTAAAAATGAAAAGGAGTTCTAACCAAAATAGAGAATGCCATACTGAGGAAGGATGCCAAGACTAGAAGAAAAGAAAAGAAAATATTTGAAGAGTTACTTTTCTGCCACACTAGGAAAAGCAAGAAGCCTTTGTATCTCATACCTTCGGTATTAAGGCATAGTTTTCTAAAAACTTATCTCTGCAATTCATTAAGAAAAAAATTAAAGGAAATGTCAGCATTAGACCCATGCATTTCTCAAAGCACTACTAAAAGAATGCACATATCTGTTTAAAATACTTAAACAAATTCATAATAAAGTATGACAGTGAGAGTTATTTGAGGTATTTAAAACTGGGTAGTACCACAACTAGTTAAAATTAGACAAAAATGACTATGAAAGGCATTCAAATTCCATGCAAATGTAGATTAAATAATCTTATTAAATTAGACTTTTCCTCCCTAACTAGTAAATTGGATAACAATATGTCAATAACTAGCAATAAGAAAGTTCAATTTACAGAAACTCATAATCCATTTTCATTATTTCTGTATTTTGATCTGTATCATCTTCAATTTAGAAACTTAGGAATCCAATATGCTTCTAACATCTAGGAAGCAAAACTGTCAAATTTTACTATCTCAAAATTAGTCTTAAAACACTTCGATATTCTTTGTCCTTAAAATAAATAAAAGTTTTTCAATATCAAACAATATATTGACACAATCTAAGTATTTTATATGCATGAACTAGAAGAGAATCATGAACTGATTTCATGAGTAAGGGGCCCTTACTATTTATTTTAAAAAAAGGAATTAAAAAATAGCCCCATACACAAAGGAAAGTAAAAAAATAATTAAGACACTAAAGAAAAACAAAGACTTAAACTTTCATGTACAAATTTGTCATCATTGAAGACTCAAAAATCAGACACTTAGGACATTAAATATCAATCCTTCAAAGGAACATGGACATAATATATGTAACAGCTAATCAAATGCTACCAATTCATTCATGTAACAGTAAAAATTGGCAAAAACCTAAAATATTCCCAAAGTGTATTTAAATACATTTTTCTCAACGTCTTCAACCAAGAAGTTACAAAACAGCTGTTTTGGTTTTTCTATCTCCTAGTAAATAAAAATGAAAATAAATAATAGTGATGTAGCAAAACGATGAGTAACAAGTGAGAAAAATCACCATAGTTAGATTGCAGAGTCCTTTACATATACTTTTTCTACTAAATGTATCCTAACATTTACTATTAGTTATTAATAGAAATTATTTTATAATATTCACCATCATAAATGAACCAAAGCAAAGCAAAATCTTTAAGAATTACTAAATCTTTTAAATCCCAGTGAAGAACATGCTAAGCAAACAATTTCACGCAACAATCAAGAGAAAAGGAACAGCTATTATGCCTTTTTCATAAAACAGAACAAGCCTATTGTCAAAACTATATGTTATCATTTTAATATTAAATTCAAGATAAATTCTTACCAGCTTGCTAAAATGGTATTTACAGTAGCCACAGTATTGGACATTATCTGCACCATTACCTTCTTCTTCACAAAGTAGTCCAGCAAACTGAGCACTGAAAATAAAGGCCAAAATATATATATATATAAATATAACACCACATACATTAAATCTCAAACTGCAAAACANCTTAAATCTCAAACTACATTATATATACTATTATATATATAATATGTACACATATATGTATATATATAACATGTACATTAATATAATATCTACATTATATATATAACATATGGTGTGTATTTATTTATACATATATATATATAGAGAGAGAGAGAGAGAATTAATTAAAATTCACTTCCAAGCAAGTAAGGTTCATAATTAAACCTTACACATCTCCTAAGAGAAAAGGGGGGAAATTAAAAGCTTTTTTCTTACTGTGATCAAGTACATATTTTTTAAAGTAATATTTGTAGTTTACAATAAACTTCCGATCCATCCAGCTCTAATAAGAATGAAGAGTTATGCAGGTTTTATGTCACCAAATAGACATTAAATTGTTTTAAGATACCTCCCACCCCATCTTATTCCTTCACTCTAAATCACAGGTACAAACAGAAAGATCAGGTTTCTCAAGGACTGAAATGACTTGAGATGGGATGTGACCAATGGATGCAGATTATACAAGCAAAATGCTTCAAGTCATACACCCATACAGAAAGCAAGAAAAACATAAGCTGTGTTTTACAGTCAAAAACAATAGAAGAAATGGAACTGAAACCTAAAGTTACGATATTCATTTAAAAAGAACACAAAGTGCTAAAGTTTATAATCTTTCATTATCTTGTCAATCTGACCTTCAACTTTTAACATTCCAAAGTTACAGTAGTATTAGTATATATCTTTACCCAAGAAAGAATTTTCATCTTAGAAAAATTAGGTTCATTATTAACAGAATTTCTAAAACCAAAAACCTTTTCCATTCCCCAAAAGTAATCTAAAATGGACTTCTTAAATCCATACACTAAAAGCTCAGGAAATAAGCATGTGCCTGTACTGGCTGCTAAATACCCACTATTTCCTAAAAGTAACAAGTCCTTGGATTATTCCCAAACTTTAATTTTGAACTGTTGTCTATTCTGTTGAATATTTTATTTTAGGATAATTTTTGCTCTTGAAATTTTGTGCCAAAAAAGTATCCAAATAACTTCTTAGGAAGTAGCCACCAGCATACTGAGAATATGATACTGACTGTTTTTCCCCCATCCCCCACTTCAAACAGGCAGTGAAAAAACACAATCATTGATTAAAATCCTTACTAATTTCATCCACTGCACTAAGTTTACCTATATCAGCTCTTTCAGTCCTAACAACAAATGAAAGGTTAGGTAACAAACACCAATATTTTAAACAAAATGAAAACTAAGTAAGACATGAGAACCAGAGTCCACTTATTGAAAGTCTGCTCTGCTAAATTCAATTATTAGAATCATCTTTATTAGGGGTGCCTGGGTGGCTCAGTCAGTTGAGCGTCTGACTTCAGCTCAGGTCATGATCTCGCGGTTCATGGGTTCGAGCCCTGCATGGGGCTCTGTGCTGACAGCTCAGAGCCTGGAGCCTGCTTCAGATTCTGTGTCTCCCCTTCTCTCTGATCCTCCCCTTCTCAAGCTGTTTCTCTCTCTCTCTCAGAAATTTAAAAAAAAAAAAAAAAAATTAAAAAAGAAAAGAATCATCTTCATTAGAAGAAAATGTTTCTAAACATAGAAACCACCCCAATAAAATTTACTGCAAATATCTGAGTACCCAAGCTTTTAATTTACAAGATATTCCCTTGTCCCAAGCACAAGAACTTCGGTTTTGTGCAGCGATAGATGCATACTTACCACGTCACATGGAAAGCCTGCCGACATCCATGTTTGTTACATGTCATGCAAGCCCCAGTGGCTGCTTTGCTTTCTCGTCCTTGTTCATCACAAATGTAGCAAGTCTTAGGAAAATAAAAAAAAAAAAAAATGAAGGAAAAACCTTACAAGTGCTTTATAGAAATGCATTTTACAATTATCTTCAGAAGTCAAGATTAGGTTTACTGTCTAACCTACTTTACTTCAAAACATGAATTCATTTTTTCTGTCAGTAATCTAATTTTTACCAACATGAAAACATAACCAAGGACATGTAAAAGGTCCTAGCAGGATTTCACGAAGGCCCAGTCTTCCTTAGGCTCAACCCCCTGCATGAGAGGAAGACCCGTCACAGGCAGTAAGGCCAGGGGCCAGGACACAGCCTGCGATACCTTGTTCTTAAAACTTCCTCACCAATATTCAACTGTCTTCTGTGTTGAGTGTAAAAAGAAGTTGTCCTCTCTCTCTCTCTGCATATGGCCAATAGACACTCCCACCAACTTTGACTTACATCTGGTCCTTTTCTAGGTAAAAGTAGCTGATAAACAGTACCACCTTTTCATAAAAGACTTAACTATATAAATGGCAATCTACGAGTATCAGTGTACATAATGAAAAAAATTAATCGGCTGACTAGAGAAGTTGAGTATACAAAAATTAATGTCTACATAAAATCAGGTAATACACTTCTAAAAAGAAACCAATCTCTGAACTGTAACGAGGTATAACCTAGCCAGCTTCAGTGGGACTACATGTATTTTTTAAACCTAGAGAGATTTGCCCCAGTATGCACTGTAGTGCCAAACTAACACAATTTAACAATATTTACAAGAACACAGTTCTCAAAAGTGTCTAGTATCGAGTCAGGTAGGTTAATTTAAACTCCTCTGCTGAAAAACAAGGATTCATACTGAACTGAACTACATTCTTTTGGGGGGCACCTGGGTGGTTCAGTTACTTAAGTGCCCAACTTCAGCTCAGATCATGATCTCGTGGTCCATAGGCTCGAGCCCGGCATGGGGCTTGGAGCCTAGAGCCTCCTTCTTATTCTGTGTCTCCCTCTCTCTGCCCACACCCCCCCCCATTTGCACTTTGTCTCTCTGTCTCAAAAATAAACGTTAAAAAAATTGTTTAAGATTATTTTATTTTTGAAAGAGAGCACATGGGAGGGGCAGAGAGAGAAAGATGGAGGAAGGGAGGGAGGGGGAGAGAGGGAAGGGGGGGAGAGAGAGAGACAGAGAGAGAGAGACAGAGACAGAGACAGAGACAGAGAGAGAGAATATGAGAATTGCAAGCAGGCTCTGTACTGTTGTTGGCACAAAGCCTGATGCAGGGCTCAAACACACCATCCGTGAGATCATGATCTGAGCTGAAATCAAGACCTGGACGCTTAAACCGCCTGAACCACCCGAGTGCCCCTACAAAAATTATTTTAGAGGCACCTGGGTGGTTCAGTTGGTTAAGCATCTGACTTCAACCCAGGTCATGATCTCACTGTTTGTGTACTGGGGACCCGTGTCGGGCTCTGTGCTGACAGCTCAGAGCCTGGAGCCTGTTTCAGATTCTGTGTCTCCTCCTCTCTCTGCCCCTCCCCTGCTCATGCTCTGTCTCTCACTCTCTCTCCAAAGTAAAGTTACTTTTAAAAATTATTTTATACCTCTAATAAATAAAATCCTAAGTTACAACAAAACCAACCCAGGTGCACTGAATAAGAGTATCTCTACCGGTTCAAATTACAAAAAGAAAGTATCAAACAATTAGAATGGGAAAATGTAACATACATTTTTTTAACCCACAAATAATCAAGAAGATTAAAAAAAGTGCAGAGTGAAACAGTAACATTTTATATATAGCAAAACTCATGGAAAATATGTAAGTGGGCCTTAAAGAATCTCTCAGTAACTTCCAACACAAACAGTGAAAAGACACCACCTTTTGACAATTTAGTAAAACTAAAAATTATGATGAATATTAAAAAGAGAGGGAGAGAAAAGGACTTCCAGACTCCTGGAATGGCAGAGTGAGAGCTCCATAGATCCTCTCTCCAGTGAATCAACCACTGCCAAANCTCCTAGTCTAAAGCTATAGATTTACCCCAGAAGAACCAGCCTCCAGTGACTCTCCTCCCACTCTGACGACGGGACCCATGGCCTGCCCCAGCCTGCTAGTAAAATGGGAATTTCATGGGAGGAGCAATGAGTTGAGAAAACCAGGGGCTACAATACCCTTTCCTCCTCCCAGCACGCTGCTGGGAGTACACGATCCCTTCAGGGGAAGCACACGATCCCTTCAGGGGAAGCACAGTGCTGTCCCCATCCCCAGTTCCAGAGTAGGAACCTAGAGATTCTCAGAAAGGCACATGGGCATGCGTGGGGGGAAGGGGCGGTCTTCAGAACACAAGAGCTCAGCAGCTCTCCCTGAGAGGACTGACTTTATTTGGAACAGGGCTTAGGAAAATTTGAGGGTACTGTCAAAACCACTTAGGTGGCAAGCAATGAAGACAGGAATGGTAGCTCCAAGATACTAGTAGAAACAAGCAAAACCAGCCTGAAAATTAACAGAGAGAAGGAGAGAAAGACAACAAATAAGGGCCCTCCTAGGATCACAAGCACCCCTGGGGTAGGTCTAGAAGGCTATGTACATGAAGTAGGTTGCACCCAATCAGGAAAAATCCAAGTGGGACTTGAGGCAGATGTAAAAGCATTCCCCAAAGCCACATACAAATTCATCAGCCAATAAGGCTCACGAGGCTTTAGTACAACCTATGATCAAAAACTGGCTGAAAAGTAAGTTACTGTGACCCAGAGGCAACTCCTAAGAATCCAAACTTGAAAATAAAATCACAGGGGTGCCTGGGTGGCTCAGTTGGTTAAGCGTCTGACTTCGGCTCAGGTAATGATCTCACGGTTCGTGGGTTCGAGCGCCACGTTGGGCTCTGCTGACAGCTTCAGATTCTGTCTCTCCTCTCTCTGACCCTCCCTTGCTCACACTGTGTGTGTGTGTGTGTGTGTGTGTGTGTCTCAGAAATAAATAAAACATTTTTAAAAAAATATTTTTAAAGAAAATAAAATTACACTCATACATGATGGTCTGAAAGATTGTGTGCATGCTTAAAGTTGCATATTTTCAGGAACAACTGACAAAGAACTTCAGATCGCCTTAGAAAATCACAAAATCACGCACATATTAAGTGATAAACAGTGAAAATGTAACTAGCTAACAGGGCTTAATTTAAGCACAATCTAACCACTAGTAAGTGGTTTATGTTGACCCACAGACTCTAGTAAGTCAGGCCAATTTTTTAAAGGACATTTGAGCAGAGCCACCTGAAGTTACACACTGTGGGGAAAACAGACATAAGAAAATTAGTCTAGCTAAGTCATTAAACAAATAAACGACCAAACAAACAACAGGGCCTATAAGGATAAGAAAGGATCATTCTCCAGAGTGACTATATTATCTAAAATGTCCACTTCAACAAAAATTTATAAGATGTGCAAAGAAACAGGACAATGTGACCTATACACAAGAAAAAAAAGCAGAGATCAGAGACTGCCTTTGAGGAGGGACCCAGATGTTGGATTTTGAAGACAAAGACTTCAACCAAATAGAAATCTTGAGTTTAAAAAATTCATTAAAGAGGCTTAACAGCAGATTTGAGTTGGCGATCAGAAAAGAATCAACAGACTTAAAAACAGATCAATAAAGGGGTGCCTGGATGGCTAAGGGGAGAGCATGTGACTCTTGATCTCGGGGTCATGAGTTCGAGCCCCACACTGGGTATACAAATTACTTAAAAATAAATAAACTTTTAAAAAATAGATCAATGAAGATTATACAATCTGAAGAGGAAACTTCTTTAAATTATACTAAAGTACAATTTCCAAAAAATGTGGGACACCATTAAGTACATCAACAGATGTATACTGAGAAAACAAGGAGACGAAGAAAGGGACAGAAACTGTATCTAAAGAAATAATGGCTACAAACTTCCCAAATCTGATTAAAACCAATAATCTACAATTGTAAAAATCTTAATAAACACAAAGAGATCCACACTCAAAATGATCAAAGCCAAAACAAACAAATCTTAAAAGCAACAAGAGAAAAATGGCTCATCACACACAAGGAAACTACAATGTAATTAACACCTGAGGTCTCAAAGGAAACAATGGAGGACAGAAGGCAGCAGGAAAAGATATTCAAAATGCTTAAAGAACAAAACTATCAACCACTAGTCCAACATCCAGCAAAGCTATATTGCAGAAATAAAGATACAATAAGGACATAAAGATACAATAAGGACAATACTAAACAAACAAAAACTGAGATATTGTGTTGCTCTAATCCTGACCAACAAGAAATACTAAAGGAAGTTCTTTAGGCTAAAATCAAGCGACACTACACAATAATTGCAACACACACACACACACACACACACACACACACACACAGAGCTCCAGTCAATTTTACATCAATAGAGCTGAAATCTTAAAAAATAAATCTAACAGACCAATTAAAAAACACACATTAGAGCTTCTAACAAAGGGAATTATATAGAAAATGATAAAAGACAGTATGATTAGATATTTTTCATTCTTCTCTTAATTCAAAAGATAGCAGCATAAAACCAAGCCCATAAATTGTATTGTTGGGACTGTAACAGAAAAATGCAATATATTTCACAATGACAACACAATGAAAGAGGGTGGGAATAAAAATATATCGGAGTAAGGAAGGAACACCAGACAGTAACTTGAATCCACAGATGAAGAGAAACACAAAAAACAAATGGTATCTAGCAATACATACACATACACACACACACACACACACACGAGAGTATAAATATTGTATCTGTGGTCTCCTCCTCTTCACTTTAAAAGATATAAGACTATGGAGTGCCTCCGTGGCTCAGTCAATTAAGTGTCCAACTCTGGATTACAGCTCAGGTCATAATCTCATGGTTCATGAGTTCAAGTCACACGTCAGGCTCTGCACTATCAGTCTGCCTGCAATTCTATTTTCCTCTCTCTCTGCCTCCCACCCACTCTCTCTCTCAAAATAAACATTTTTTTAAACAAGTATTTAAAAAAAGATATAAAACTATATAGAACAATCTTTGAGAAAGAGACAGAGAGGCAGAGAATCAGAGAGCACACAAGCAGGAGAGGGGTGGGGGGGGGAGAGGGAGGGAGGGGGATAGAGAGAGAGACAGAGACAGAGACAGAGAGGGAGAGAGAGAGAGAGAATGAATATGAATCCCAAGCAGGCTCAACAGTCAGTGTGGAACTCAATGAGGGACTAGATCCCACAATCCTAGGATTATGACCTGGGCTGAAATCAAGAGTCAGACACTCAACTGACCAAGCTACCCAGGCACCCTAACAGAGCAATATTTTAACAATATATCATTGAGTTTGTAGTTTACACAGACATAAAATCTGTACTACTAATAGCACAAAAGGGGGAAAGGAATGAAAACACATAAGAATGAATTTTCTTGGGGCTCCTGGGCGGCTCAGTCAGTTAAGTGTCCAACTTCAGCTCAGGTCATGTTCTCACGGTTCACAGGTTCGAGCCCTGCGTCAGGTTCTGTGCTGACAGCTCAGAGCCTGCAGCCTATTTCAGATTCTGTGCCTCCCCCTCTCTCTGCCCCTCCCCCTCTCGTGCTCTGTCTCTCTCTGTCTCAAAAATAAATAAACTAGGGGCACCTGGGTGGCTCAGTCAGTTGAGCGACCAACTTCGGCTCAGGTAGTGATCTCGCAGTTCACGGGTGCGGGCCCCATGTCGGGCTCTATGCTGACAGCTTAGAGCCTGGAGCCTGCTTCAGTTTCTGTGTCTCCTCTTCTCTCTGCCCCTACCCGGTTTGTGCTCTCTCTCTGTCTCTCAATAATAAATAAATGTAAAAAAAATAATAAAATAAAATAAACTATTAAAAATTTTTTTAAAGAATGAATTTTCTGTATCTTATCAGAGTTAGCAGATTCTGATAATTATTGTAAGCCCTAGAGCAACCACAAAAAGTCAAAAAATATATAATTTAAAAATTGTGAAAGGAATGAAAAAGGTGCACTAGAAAATATCCACTTAAGATAAAAGAAGCTACTATAAAAGAAAAAGAGAGGATCAAAGCAGTCATAAGAAAATGGAAACAAAAACTAAAATGGCAGGGATAAAACCAACCATACTAATAATAGCACTGAATGTGAATGTACTCCAATCAAAAGGCAGAGATTAATAGACCAGATTTTGTTTTTAAAGTTCCATACATTGTCTACAAGAGAAATACTTTAGATTTGATAGCACAAATAAGTCAAAAAGACGTAAAAAAAGATAAAGATATACCATGCAAAGGGCAGGCATAAGATGGCTGGCATGGCTACCATTATATCAGACAAAAACAAAACAAAAAAAAAAGGCTCTTGAAACAAAACATTATTAAAGATAAAGAGGAATATTTTGTAATAATAAAAAATCCCTCAGTAAGATATATAACAATTCTAAGTGTTAATGTGTGTATACATATACATATACAGAGAGGAGAACAAGAGAGACCCAAGATATGTGAATCACAAAGTAGAAAAAAATTTGATTTAATTTTTTTTAAATGTTTATTTATTTGAGACAGAGCATACGCACGAGGGAAGAGGCAGAGAGAGAGAGACACACACACAGAGAGAGCGAGAGCGAGAGAGAGAGAGAGAGAGAGAGAAAATCCCAAGCAGACTCCACTCTGTCAGTTCAGAGCTCGACACAGGACTTGATCCCATGAACCATGAGATCATGAACAGACCTGAAACCAAGAGTCAGATGCTGAACCCACTGAGCCATACTGGCACTCCAATAATTTTGAAGATTTTTAAATATTAGCTATTAGATTAAGGAGAAAAATATGCAAAATAATTGAGGATTATTGAAAAGCTATTCCCAAACAACAAAATCATATGTAATAAAATGTCAAATATGTGAATAAAGCTATACTCAAGAGGCAAATTCATAGCCTGAAAAGTTTTCACTTTTTTAGAAAAAGTCGTATTTTAACCTAATTACTTATTTTTTTTAAAATACAACAGAACATTTAATTACATCAGTTTCCCATCAATAAACTACTCATTTAATGATGATTTTATTGGCCATTTCCATTGGCTGGCAGGAGGCTCTTCCACTAAAGGCTCCCATGGTTTCCATTATATAATTTTTCTTGCCAGACTTCGTTCATTTTCAGCCTGAAATAATCACCTCTTCCAGTTGGCCACCCTGATGTTGGTCTTCTAATTTCTTAACATCTGATTCCACTGTAACCATGCACATATACACACATTTGTGATCTGTTCTATATATTTTCTATATGCTGCATTTTTAGGAATTTGCTCAAGAACATCAAAAATCGTGTCCAATATTCTTCACCTCTTGTGTGGACTCTCACATACAGCCAATCAATCCCACAAGGCCAGTGGTCTTCTTCAGTAAATCTGCCATGAGAGTGCCTATAGGCTGGGGACACGCAGCCCTTTTAACCTAATTTTTTCAAGTAAAGAAACAGCCCTCATAGCAAAAGGATTCAGAGGCTGAATTCCAACTCCACCTAAGTAGCTGAAAGCATCACTCCAATCTACCTTGAACAAGCCACTTAAACTACAAAAATACAGCTCTTCTTGTAACGGAAAGATGTGCTATTTTGAGGCAACCAAGTAGCCTGAACTTGGTTCAGGTTCTCTCCACAACTCCATGAGAACCGCAAGGTGTTCAAAGTATCCATCACTGATGCAGCAAGAAAGGGAAGACGTGGACAAAAACATGCATGTAAGAAGAAATCAACTAAAATCTGAATACACTGCTAAAGGCGGACTGCGGGCTAGTTTGCTACTAGCTCAGCCGGAACCACTGGAACCACGGACAGAAGAGTCCTTGCTCACTCGCGGGCTACACTCCATGAACTTCTGCACAGAGCTCATGGGGAAGACTGATACTCAGGAGACAAAACCACCAGAAAAAATCTCCCTTGGTGGTGCAGGCATCAAGAAGAGTATCAGACTCTACCTACCGTAAGATATGAAATCCCACCTCTCACCCAAACACTCCTTTCAGAAGCATTTCGGGGAGGGGGGGGGGACTGGAGGCAAACCCTGTCACATCCAAGACACGGGTAAAGACCCACCACGATTAGGAATACAAAGGAAAAAATCATTACACCTAGGCAAGGGGCAGGAAAAACTCTCAAACCCAAATTCGCAACCCTGTTAATACTACTACTAAAGGTCTTCTAGCTCTGGGGGAGAGGCAGGAAGTTCTCTTCTTCACAAGTCTTTCCGAGGACACAAATATAAGTCTGCCATGGTGAGGAGGGATGGGATGGTGAAACTGTGAGGCCCAGATACACAGGGCCTCCCAAGAAAGAAGAGGCTGGACCAAAACAACAGAGAAATCCCAAGCCCATAACATCAAATAACAAACAGAAGCAATCTAACACTAAGGGAGAAACAAAAGGGTACCAGGAGGAAACTCAGCATGTCTGACTCAATACTGTTTGTTTCCCTTGCTGCTATGACCTAAAACTTAGAAACTTCTGTTTAACCCTGCACATAGACATGTTATAGCTAAGATTTGAAAAAACTCCTTTTTATCCAAAATCTACCACACTCAAGGAGACAGAAGGGATAAGCAAGAACATACAGAAATGACTATGCTATGTTTAAAATTTACAGGAACAACATGACCAGATCCCTACTACACACAACAACCAACTGACCAAGAACAATGAATTTACTTGACCTTCCTTGATGTCTATAGATATCAGTCGCCTTTTGACTCCAACTTCCTTCCACTTCCCCCTCTTCCTAACATAAAAGCAGCTCAAATCTCTAGCTGTGGAACTGGTCCTTTGGGACAACAGGCTGCCATCTCTTTGCTTTGCTGGCTTTCAAAATCAAGTCTCTTCCCTACCCCCACACATCTTGCCTCTTGACTTACTGGCTTGTCACACAGTGAGCAGAACAAACTTGGGACTTAAAAGTGTGGTAAAGTGAAAAGCATGAAGAGAAACCACCCTCTATGGCACTGGTGAACAGATACAGCTAAACGCTAGGGGTGGAACACAAACACTGTGAAAGCAAAACCTCTTAATACTCAGGGCTCCTGGGTGGCTCAAGTCAGTTAGGCATCAGATTCTTGATTTCATCCCAGATCATGCTCTCGTGGCTCATGAGTTTGAGTCCCACTTAGGGTGAGCTTGACCCTTGCTTCAGGTGAACCCCGCTTCTCTCTCCCTCTTTCCTTGTTTCCCCCCACAAAAGAAACCCTAATACTCTGGCCCTCAACCTAAACTTACAGTATCATTAAAAAAGACCAAGGGGCAAAGCCACCCCAATGGGCTCAGAGGACAGAGCATCAAGCCACATAGAATTATTCTCAGTCTTGGAACCTAAAAAATGTGTTCTGTTGAGTTACAAATCTGCCTTAGTCCAGAAACCACTTTTTGCCTTATAACTTCTCCCTTTTAAAATGGGACTATCTAGGGGCGCCTGGGTGGCTCAGTCGGTTAAGTGTCCGACTTCAGCTCAGGTCATGATCTCGCGGTTCAGGTGTTCAAGTCCCACGTCAGGATCTGTGCTGACAGCTAGCTCAGAGCCTGGAGCCTGCTTCAGATTCTGTGTCTCCCTCTCTCTCTCTGACCCTCCTCATCTCTCTCTCTCAGAAATAAATAAAAACCATTAAAAATTTTATATAAAAAATAAAAATAAATGAAATGAGACTATCTATACTAAACTTATCCTACCACTGTATCTTAAAAGCAGACACCTTTTCTATATTTCACAGGGTCACAGATGGAAAGGAATTTTCCCTCAGGATTGATCATACCCAGAATTTTACCCACACCTAATGTAAATGATTCAGAATGAGATGGGGAACAATCTAATTGAGATTATAATACTTAGATAAAATTCTGAATTTAAGAGTTGATGCTAGAATCAATTAAGACTTTGAGATATGATAGGATGAAATAAAAGTATTTTGCATGAGGTAAGAACACAAAGCTGGGCTGGGCGGCGGGGGTGGGGGGGGATTACTATGTGTTGAACCCTATCCCGCAAGAAAAGTATGTGAAGTCCTAGTAACCCCAATAACTCAGAATGTGACCTTATTTGGAAAAGGGTCACTAGAGATATAATTAGTTCAGATGAGGTCACACCGGGGTAGGGCAGGCCTCTAACTCAATATGATTGGTCCTTATAAGAAGATGGCCACTTGAGGACACAAAGGCAAAGGAAGAACAGGGGGGTCAAAAAGCAGAGACTGGGGTGATAAGTCCATAACCCAACAAATGCCAAAGATTTCCAACCACCACAACAAGCTGGAAGAGAGGCACAGAACTGATTCTTCTTCACAATTCTCAGGAGGAACCAATGCCAATAACTTAATTTCAGACTTCTAGCTTCCAAAACTGTGAGAGAATGAATTTCTGTTGTTTTAAGCCAGCCAGTTTGTGGTACTTTCTTACAGCAGCCCTAGGAAACCAATACAGAGGCTGTATGAAAAACTGGCTAGGAGCTGGCAATGTTTTGGAGTTGGGTGATGAATTAGGAGGGATGGGAAGTAGTCTCATTATATTATTATTTTCTACATATGACAATTTCCAAACCAAATACGTACATTGTTATAATATGTAGAATAAAAATAAAAACTTCACGGAAGCATAATTTAAAAAGTTAGAAAACATCTGAATAATAAAATTAGAAATAAAGCCTAAAGCTGTTCTTTATTATTAGGCACAAAACAGATCAGTCAAGAATTTAGATGACGGTAAAAACCACAATGAAATGTTCATAAAAAGAAAACCCAAAAGAAATGAGGTAACACAAAAACTATTCAACACTTTCAAAACATAAAATTTGTAAAGAAAGCATCAAAGTTATTTTTATACTGTTATAAAAATCTACACACACACACACACACCCTCCCCATGTCATAGAGCACACCAATCCAGGTGCCTACTTTCAAACCAGCCTTTTTTGGCAGCTAAGATACATCACTTTGTTACCGCATCCTTGCGGAGAAGAAGTGGTAGATATAAAAGGTACCTGGACTTATACCTTAACCAAAAAAAAAAAAAAGTCACATGCTTTGTGTTAATTGGGAATTTGGGTAGTCAGAATTTCAGAGCAGCCCAATGCTTTGAACTTTCAAAGGGAAAAAAATCAGACCCACAATGGATTTTTTAAAAATGGCAAACTGTACTCTACAACTTTGTACCTTGAGAAAAATCCCCACCAGCAATAGTAACCTGATGAAAATTAGAACTTGTTGCTAGGCGCTCTACTTCTATTTGACACTATTTTGTGGCTTCCTATTACCTGGAGCTGCTGAACATTACTGTTGGGTGATGAAATCTCAT
Organism: Crocuta crocuta; assembly: GCF_008692635.1. Classification (NCBI taxonomy): domain Eukaryota; kingdom Metazoa; phylum Chordata; class Mammalia; order Carnivora; family Hyaenidae; genus Crocuta; species Crocuta crocuta. Next base: position 4,792,450 of record NW_027531522.1, read on the forward strand.
TATTCCAATTTCAGACCCAAAATGTATCCTTATCATTTTCTTCTTAGATGTCTTTTTTTCCCCTTGTATCTGGCACCTCTGATCATCTTACCACTCCTTGTAATTACAAATATATATATGATATTTACATGACCCTGTGAAATAAAACTTCAAATTTTCTTTCTTTTAAAACACTGTTGTAAGCTACTGGTCTCCCAAGTCACATGACCCCCCCCCCCCATTTCCATCCTCTCTCTTTGAACCTGCATATTCTACTGTCACCTTCCCATTTCCCTTTCTAACAAGTTAATAAATTTTGATGTGCACTGAATATAATTAGGTCTAATAAAAATATATCTGACAGAACAGAATGCCTGATCCAGCACTATGGAAGATAACCATGACAAAGCCTCCATGCTAAGGGATGGATAAAGGCAGAGAACAGTCTGCTAGAGTATGTTATAATATTATATATAATATTAAGATCAGCCTTTCCATAGCAGTGGAAAAAAACACTGTCAACATATCCAGATACATGATTCAACCATTATTCTCCTCATGAAAAAAGAATGGACCATGTGTTTACTCTTGCACAAAAGACATTCACTTCTGACAATCCTTACATATTTAATTTCAGTGTTTTGGTTCTTAGTGCTACAGATATAACCATTATGGCAAACAGACCTTCCCTCTTAAAAGACAGTCTTTGACAATGAACAAAGTCATTTTCACCCTCCATGTAACTTTGAAAACTACAAGAGAAGTTGTATCACTTTGCCTCCTAGGTCTCACAGCATGCAGAAAATACAAGATTTTATCCGCTTATTGGGAAAGAGCCAGAGTAAGGGTTACTGTCCATCTGTCCATTTTCTGGAACTTGCCGAATGATTTTGTAAACGTGATATGTAACTTCCCTAATCCTAGGTAGCTGCTCTGTGCTTATGTGTAGAGATTAGTGTATACAAAGAATAAGTGCAGAAAAATAGGAGTAACACTCTAATTTGGTGCATACTACACACAGCTGACCCTTGAACAACATGGGGATTAGAAGCATCAATGATCCCCCACGCAGGTGCAGGTGTAACTTCTGACTCCCCGAAAACTTAACAAGAGCCTGCTGTTGACCAGAAGCCTTACCAATAACATAAAGTGCAGAATAACACATATTTTGCATCCTATATATATCATATACTTATTCTTACAATAAAGTAAACTAGATGAAAAGTGTTATTTAAAAAATCATAAGAAGGTGTGCCTGGGTGGCTCAGCATGTTAAGCACCTGACTTTGACTCAGATCATGACCTCATGGTTGGGGAGTTCGAGCCCCGCATCAGGCTCTCTGCTGACAGCTCAGAGCCTGGAGCCTGCTTCAGATTCTGTGTCTCCCTCTCTCTCTCTGCCCCTCCCACGCTTATGCTCTGTCTCTCTCTCAAAATATGAATAAACATTTTTTAAACACTTTTTTCAAAAAAATCATAACAGAAAATACATTTAGGTAATGTACTGTACTTATCGGAAAAGTCTGCATATAAGTGGACCTGCATAGTTGATACCTGTGTTATTCAAGGATTGACTGTAATCCTAATTACTTTTCAAAGATTCCCATGTTTAATCACCTTGTTTACTGCCATCCCTGTCCCCAAAAAACTATAAAGCATAATTGTGTGTCTATAAATACTTTCTTATGTCACCAAAATGAAAAGACAAAGTGAAAAAATACTATATACAAACATAAATTCGTTAACATTATTTAAAGAGTTCATTACTGGGGCGCCTGGGTGGCTTAGTCGGTTAAGTGTCCGACTTTTGCTTAGATCATGATCTCGCGGTTCGTAGGTTCGAGTCCCGCGTCGGGCTCTGTGCTGACTGCCAGCTCAGAGCCTGAAGCCTATTTCGGAGTCTGTATCTCNCTAAGTTGGAGCCCCACATCAGGCTCTGTGCTGACAGTACAGAGCCCATTTGGGATTCTCTCTCTCCCCCTCTCTCTGCCTCTCCCCAGCTCACACTGTCTCTGTCTCTCTCAAAATAAGTAAACTTTAAAAAAAAAAAAAAAGAGTTCATAACTTTAGAAAACCTAACAGTTTAAGAGCTAAACGGGCAAAAAACAGACACAAAAAGAAATATTATTCTGACAATCTGACAACTAATCAAATAAAAATTAAAATAACTGAATATAATTTATTATCAATTAGCAAATGTTAAAAATGATTTTTAAAATGAGTACAGACAATGGTATGGTAAAACGGGCATTTTCATAAATTATTAGCTATATAAATTTAGAAATCAATCAATCAGGCAATCTTATCAGAGCCTTATAAACAGGTGTATTCCATGACACAATAATTCTAACTCTAGAGTCTAACCAAAGGAAATAATCCAAAACACAGAATAAAAAGCTTGGTGAAGCAAGATTCTTGTCATGTGTTAAATTAAAACAGAAAAATAGCTAGGTAATGTGGGAATGGTTAGGAACATTATGACATAAACATCATAGTTAGAGAGTCATCCAAAGTAAAGAGCCAAGAATAAAATCTGTACATTTGGCATTATGATAACTCATACTTACAGATTTTTTAAATGCCAAATATTTAAAAATGTTTATAATTTAAAATGTATTATTTTTAAATACATCAAATGATAAATCAATAATTTAATTATTTATTATTTGATGTAATCTAAAATTTGGTAACCCTCACCATGACCGGGAAGCGGAGAATTTGAGACTCTCTCTATCAAGGGGTAGTCTTATAATCCTTTAGAAATTGTATGTAAGACATTTTGTTCTATTTCAGATGTATATTATTCTGTAATATCCTTACATTTTATCAGAATCCTGAAGACCCAAAAAAAAATGTAAAGAAGCACTAGTTTAGAAAGATCTGACATTCCCTCTCCTTACATTTTATCAGAATCCTGAAGACCCATAAAAAATGTAAAGAAGCACTAGTTTTGAAAGATCTGACATTCCCTCAAAGTGTGTTCTCCTGGACACCTGAAACACTTTGCTAAGATTTACTGTTTTATTTTTTTTAAACCTTTAGAGACAGAGAGAGACAGAGCATGAGTGGGGGAGGGGCAGAGAAAGAGGGAGACAAAGAATCTAAAACAGGCTCTAGGCTCTGAGCTGTCAGCATAGAGCCCGATGCGGAGCTCGAACCCACAGATCGTGAGATCATGATCTGAGCCAACGTCAGATGCTTAACCGACTGAGCCACCCAGATGCCCCCAAAATTTACTGTTTTAAAATCAACCAACTTAGGGGCACCTAGGTGGCTCAGTCGGTTAAGCATCCAACTCTTGATTTCAGCTCAGGTCATGATCTCATGGTATATGAATTTGAGTCCCACATCAGGCTTGTGTTGACAGTGCAAAGCCTGACTGGGATTCTCTCTCTGCCCCCTCCCCTGCTCTCTCTCACTCTCAAAAAACACAAAACAAACAAACCGAAAAAAAAAAAAAACCCTAAAAATTAAAAAAACAAAAAAAATCAAACAACTCAAACAGATCAGTTCACTCTGTTTTATTCAGCATGACTCCATGCTGTAAGAGTATACTAACAGTTTATGCCCTAATTCAATATGCTAGTGTTATATAATGAGAAGAAAGTCCCAACATACAACTATCCCTGTATCTGTTTCTTAGGAAACATCAAGTGCCCTTAAATCATCTCTTTTAAAGTTGGTCAAAAATTTTTTTTTTTTAATTTTTTGGGGGGGGGGGGGGGGGAGAATCCCAAGGTGGCTCTCAGCTGTCAGTGCAGAGCTCAACATGGGGCTCAATTCCACAAGCCTGAGAGATCATGACCTGAGCTGAAACCAAAAGTCAGATGCTTAAATCACCGGGCCACCCAGGCATCTGGCCCAAAAACTCCTTTGTGAATTATTAAACACAATTTTAATTTATTGCAAGAAAAAGACAGAAATTTTCAAGAAGTTTATGCAGAACACTACACTGTTTTTATAAAACTAAAGAATCAGCATGTGCAATTTGGCATAGGTACATCAGGAACCATTTATAGGCTTTTAGCTAGTTGTTTAGAACATTTATGAGACATGAAGGTAAAGAAGAGCATCTAAACTCCTACCTCTTTTGTAGAAAATTTCCATGCTCAATATTCTTTATTTTAAATTTTTACTATTATTTTTTCTTTTTTANCTCAATCAAATGAACTATGAGATTGTGATGTGAGCCAAAATCAAGAGTCCAATGCTCAACTGACTGAGCCACCAAAGTACCCCTATTACTTTTCTTATTTTAGAGACAGACAAAGTGTGTGAGTGGGGGAAAGGAGCAGAGGGAAAGAGAGGAGAGAGAGAGAGAGAGAGAGAGAGAGAGAGAGAGACACTATCTTAAACAGGATCCACACCCAGCATGGTGCTGGATGCCACCAAGGCTGGAATTCACGACGTGAGCCTAAATCAAGCATCGAACTCTCAACTGACTGAGTCACCCAGGCACCCTCCTCAGTTTCTAATAATGGAATGGGAATTAGGCATCCATGTTTTTCTAGGTGAAAATGGCTTCTAAGCTCAGGTACCTAGACCTGACTTACTCTGTGAAACCTGACACAGTCAAGTTACCTGAAGGAAACTCAGTAAAATGAGAAACAGAATTAGAGATGATGTGGCAACAGGAACAGACTACAGACAGAAAAGACACTGTAGGGCCCTCATCAGAGCTGGAATGGATGGTAGTCAGTCTGTGACTTTCTAGTTCTGGGCCCAACTCCCCATATACTCCGCAAGAGTACGTACTGTACTAGCCTTTCAGCCCACCCTGTTTGTACTTTAGCTAGTTTCGGTAAATTTAATTTCTGACTAGGATAAAGTTTTTGATCTTAACTCTAATCCTGTTATCATTTTTCCCCTATGAATAAACCAACTTTGTCAAGTCTGACTTGCCTTGTTTTAAAATACTCCCTAGCAACGTAATTTCCCTTTAAGTACAGATTTTTAACAAAATCTTATCTGTTAATCAATTATACTTAGCAGACTGTACCATAGAAGCATCTATCATCTAAGAGTGCCCAACACAACAAACACATGAAAAAAGCTGATACTGGCAATCTGTATGCTGGTGAGATTGTTAAGTTTACTTCCGTGAACAATTTTCAGTTAGCCACTATGTACTGGCACTTCCAGCTTAGACTGGACGCCACCCTGAAAAGGGAGAGGAGACCAAAAGTAACACTGGAAGGAAGGATACTACCGTTCTGTCACAGTCCTTGGCAAACCCTGTTTAATAAAACTGCCTCTGAGCCTTGGAGCTGAAAGAAGGAATGAGGAATGAACGAAGTTGAGCACAGAAGCACAAAAACACAAAGAACAAATAAATAGAGAAATAATTTACTATCCCCCGAGAAAATGAGAAACAATACCAAACAAAACAGAATGTGTACACATGTGTGTACTGGCAAGGGGGGAGAGCCACAAACACAATAGAGAGAAGCTGACTAGGGAAAGTGAGAATCAGCTGAGGCACAAAAAAGAGAAAAAAATTTCTTCCACAGATACAGTTGCAAGATTGTTTTCCTTTTCCAAACAACTCAAACATCCAGAAAAGAAATTAAAAAAGGTAAAAAAGGTAAGCGTTCATTTGAGTAACTAGGATACAAGCGCCAAGCAAAAACAAACATATGTCATATTAGATATGTACAAAAGCAAATATTCAGTGCTTCAGCAGAAATGTGAATTTCATCATGGGTCTTATCATCACATTGTTAATATATGCTGGCAAACAACTTGTAGACTCAGGATTTGTTCTACAAGGTACTAAGTCCCATCAACATCTGCCAGGACTTTAAAGCTTTAGTGTCTTTGTTCTAGAAAATGAGTCAATTAACTTGATGAGTCTCTACATGCTCTATCTCAGGTGATGATAATGTGCTCAGTACCGAAGTTCTTGAAACTGAAAGGCCAGTCTGATGTTTTCTTCCTCCTTCATCTTGTGTGTCACACTAAACTGATCCTCACACCCAGTCAGGCAAACCTCTCATGTATTACCAAAATAGCTGTCCCTTCTTCATTCCTAATACTACTCTCCTACCTCATTCAGACCCTCACACTTACACACTGGAACACTGCAAAAGCTTGAAGAGTGTCTACTCTTGTCCCTTCTATCCTCCCTCTTCCAATCTTCCTTCCACTATCCTTTAGAGGGTACCTGAGTACATCCCTCCCAGCAAATTTGAAAACCCTTTAACAGAAATAAAACTCAAGCTCCTTACCATGATATAGGAGGCCTTGAGAGTCTCTCAGCATTTTACATATCACACTCAAACTCCTAGCAATACTGCCCTTCTCCCTCACCACTACACTGCTCTCACTCCCTCTCCCTCTCAATCCTCCCTATTTCCCACTTCAAAGCTTATGCTCCTTCAGTCTGTAAAATTAATAGCTACTGGTGTGCTCCTTCCTCTTTCCTCTCCTCACAGCCAACACCCAAAGGCTTCTCACTCTTCAAAATTCAGAGAAGAATTCTAAGATCTATCTTCCCTCTCTTCAGCACTGTTACACTGTTAGGTAAACATTCTCCGTGTTCTATAATCCCTGCCCATACTCCACTATCTAACAATCATTGATTTATACGTATCTATCCTACCACATAGGAGCTTTATGTATTCCTCAGGCTTTCACAGTGACCGATGTAGAATAGGACATGCCATACGTAAATGTTGGCCACATGAATGGATGGATTTATGGAATGTTTAGCTCCACTCTCTGAAACCTAGCTTTTTAAATGGTACTAATGAGGAATCCCCAATCAGAGAGAATATTCAGTACTTTCAAACTTTCCCACTAGATGCTAAATATATTGATAAACACTTCTCTTGATAGCTCTGTCACCACTATTCCTTTCAAAAAAGATGGAAGGGAATTGGGCTAGCAACTTCAAAGTACCCTCCACTTTTAAGCTTCTACAGTTAAATGACACCATGTTTTTATTTTGTTTTTTATTTGTTTCTTTGTTTGGTCTATTACGGTCCTACCTATACGTATAAACACTCATTTCTTCACAGTCATCAATAAGGAAAGACTCTTCAAAAGCATGTGTATAGAATACATGTGTCATCTACCAACTATTCTCTGGAAATTGTAGCTTTCTAAAATAAATGCTTCCTGGGGAGCCTGGCTGTTTCAGTCCATGGTGCATGTAACATGATCTCAGGAATGTTAAGTTAAAACACCACGCTGGGTGTAGAGATCACTTAATAATAAAATCTTTAGGGGTGCATGGGTAGCTCACTTGGTTAGTCGGCTGCCTCTTAATATCAGCTCAGGTCATGACCCCAGAATCATAAGATCAAGCCCCAAGTCAGGCTCAGCATTGGGTGTAGAACCTGCTTGGGACGCTCTTTCTCTTTCTTTCTCTCTCTTTGACCCTCTCATACTCTCTCAAAATAAACAAACCTAAAAAAATTAAATCTTTAAAAATAAAAAAAATTAAATAAAGGATTCCTTGACTCTGAATACAAGCCTCCTTTCCCAAACACTTCAAAAAAAGTTCAAATAATCTGTTTCTCCTATCTTCACATTTCTTCGAAATTATTAAAAGGTAACTTAGGGGCACCTGGGTGGCTCAGTTGGTTAAGCATCCGACTTCGGCTCAGGTCATGATCTCATTGTTCGTAGATACAAGCCCTGCGGTCAGGCTCTGTGCTGACAGCTCAGAGCCTGGAGCCTGCTTCTGATTCTGTGTCTCCCTCTCTCTCTGACCCACCCCTGCTCACTCTGGCTCCCTGGTTCCCCCCCCTCAGAAATAAATAAAACATAAAAAAAAATTTTTTTAAAGGGAACTTAAAGGTAACATATGCCCTCCTTATTTTATTAACAAAATGTATATGTCAGTGGAATAAGAAATGGATTGCTATGAGAGGTCAAAAAATAAAAACAAGAATCTGGTGACAAAACTGGCCACTATCTATGTAATGACATGTAGAAAACATAACAACCATAATAAGTCAACACGGTGAGTTCTCTGAAATTTAGATATACTACACAGATATTCTACAAATTTCCTTTCCTATCACTCACAAAATTTCCTTCGTGTTTTTTTTTTCCCCTTCCCTAAATCCCACTATGTTCCAGCCACACGGGATTATTTATTATTCTGTGAACTGTCTATCACCTTTCCTTTGCACTTACTGCACTAGTTTATGTTACTTTCTCTGACTGGAATTATTATATGATCCTTTTTTCCACAGGTCGAATTCCTAGTTATTCTGCAAAGTCCCTATAATCCCTTTTTATGTTTTATTCAACTTCTTAGCCAAACGTAATCCCTCCTTTCATTATGTTCCATAACACTCCATTCACATTTTTTATTATTACAGGTATCTCCCATTTTTCGAAAGTTTGTGTTATGCCACTTTGATTTTACAAAAGGCTTACATTAATAACTGTTTTTGCTAACCCTTGAAAGAAATCAAGAAGAATTTGTGCTTTTACGAAAAAAAGGTGAAAAGTGAAAGTGATGTTCAGCCTTTGCTTTGCCTCAAGCCTTTATGGAGTCAACACACACTCAGAGCAGCAAGTAGGGCAGTGCCTGCTCCTTCCCCAGGAACCACACGGAGCATGTCAGCCTCAACCCTCCAGAGCTCTAACTATGTAAGCACCTGTGTTTTGTCTCAGTTTATTTCATGCATTTGTTAGCCAGGTGGGTCCTAAGCTATCAGAAAAGCCTAAGTAAAAAAGGTTATTTTTTTCAGTCTGGGAACACTCAAAACCTTTTCCGTATAAATTAATGGTAATTCCTTACTCAACTTTACACCAATTTCAGCTTATGAAAAGTTTCACAAGAATGCTTTTTACTTTTGGATAGCTGCAGAAACTGGTACTTATGTATTATTATTTTCATACACTGTGATTACATATTTACTCATCTTTCTGGGAGTGTCACATGAAGAAAAATCCTGCATTTTATGCATCTTTGAATTCCCAGTGTCTAGCACAATGCTTGATATAAGGTAGATCCACAGTAAGAGCCCAATATATTAAGAAATGCTCTTCAATGCTCTTTACTACCATCCGTTAAAAAATGATGTCTTCCAAAAACTCAATAATCCATTTTCCAACTGTTCCTATCACTTCAGAATTACATGCCTCATATTAGCCACACTGAATAATCACGAAAAGAGTATTACTAAGCTTTCAGGGTTAACTATACATATCAACATCCATAAAAATCCAAGAAACATAGACAAGAGGGATGGTCCATGACCACCATGAGTTTGAACTGCACAGACCTAATCATATGTGTGACACAGTACAGTACTGTAAAAGCACGCTTAGGATTTTTTTTTTTAATTTTTTTATTTATTTTAATTCAAGTTAGTTAACATATACTGTAGTACTGGTTTTAGGAGTAGAATTTAGTGATTCATCATTTACATATAACACCCAGCGATCATGACAGCAAGTGCCCTCCTTAATGTCCATCACCATTTAGGCCAACCCACATCCACCTCCCCTTTAGCAACCCTCGGTATGATTTTAAGAATTATTTTCTTTTCTCTACACTACTTTAAGAATACAGTATCTAATACATATACAAAATATGTATTTATTCACTTTATGTTTTCAGTAAGGTCAACAGTAGGCTATTAGTAATTAAGTTTTGGGGGGGGTCAAAAGCTTTACACGGATTTTCAACTGTGCAAGGGGTCAGCACCCATAACCCTTGCATTGTTCAAGGGTCAACTGTAAAGCACCCCCATAAAAGGTTTCTAGAAGTGAATATTCAATATTATAAAAAGCTCAATTCTACCTCAAAACAGTTATTTCATTGTAACACTAATATAATCAAAATTGTATTTTGTTAGTCCTAATGTTTATCTGGAAAAAGAAATCCACAATAATACTTGTTCTACCATGTACTACAATGTATATAAAGCCAAAATAATTTAAAATAGGTATTAGGATAAGAATAGACAGGTGCAACAATGGAACAGGGAAAAAAATGTCAAGAACATCCAAGAATTTAATAATGATTTAAACACCTTTTTTTTTTTTTTTTTTTTTAAAGTAATGCC
>NW_027531522.1:4802551-4890193 GCF_008692635.1 Crocuta crocuta
AATGCCTATGTCCAGTGTGGGGCTCAAACTCACGACCCTGGGATCAAGAGTCTCACACTTCTGACGGAGCCAGCCAGATGGCCTAAAACCGTATTTCAAAGCACAGTGTAAAATACAGATTATTCAGTAGTGTTGAAAAGTTGACTAAGTGGTAGGGGGAAAGTTAGAAACATACCTTACCATATTATAAAATGAACTCTAAATGGATAAAAGGTTTATACCTAAATAATTCTTCCTTCTTCCCGCCCTCTCTTACTCCTTGAATCCATCAGTCTTAAAGCCATACGGTGGGTCCAAGCACGGCAGCATCCATGCTGGGGGAGGGGGAAGTCCAACACAGGTGTCAAAGCCCCAGCAGAGCTGGCTACCATGGGAGTTTTGGGGGTAGAGGTGAAGGTAGTGCCAAACCCTGCGCAAGGTGAGGATACCAACCATCTGAGGGATGAAAGCAGAGTGGTGGAGTGAAGCTAAGTGTCAAATACCGCAACGAGTACAAAGGGCAGCCAGTGCAGGGAAGTGGCGGCAACCCAGAGTGGGGTGTGGAATCCAAGCTAAGTGAGGAGCATCATGCATTAGGGGATGGGAGCAACACATTTGTTAGTACAAGAGACACTGATCAAATAGGCAAACATATTGAGGATAATGGGAATCAAATTTCTCACTGTTGGCATGAGAATCATAAACATGAAAAAATTTAGAACAAATTTGGGGAAATTACTAAGGGTTTATGGTTTTCTCTAGATACAGAAATACATATGCGTATAATATATACCCATATACTGAATCAGAATTATCACTGTGACCTAACAGTCTTCAATATATAGAGATAAGCATTGAAAAAATATAGATGTGCATGTGCATATATCTATCTATATATACACACATATTTCCTAACTATGCCCACAGAGAGGGCCAGGGAGTAGCAATATCCCAATAACAACAAGCATACTTAGTGCCCACTTTGGTTTCTAAAAGGAAATCAATATTCCTTGAAGAAATGGTGATGAATTCAGTCCAGCTGGGTCAAAAATGATCTGAGATGAGCCTGAACACACTGAAGTATCAGAACCAAGGAGCGCACAACCTTATCAAAACACAAAGAAGCCAGCTTGAAGGTGTCCCACCAGACAAACCTGAGACAAAATGATCACTAAAATAAATGACAGTAATGGGGAATGACCCATTAAAATAAAATAGTTAACACTTAAGTCCATGTTAGTCCATACCTATATAAAAGGAGAGTGGAGCAAGTTATTCCTTTAAGTGAAATGTCAACTGATGAATGTAAAGTAAAAGATGGAAACAGAAAACCACCACTTACTATCAATTACAGTAATAAATTAAGCCAAGAAACAACAACGGATGCTAAAAATAGTGGGTAAAAAGCACAAGGAACAAGATATTTACATAAGAAGTACTTCCTTCAAAATGCTTATTTATTATAAAGGGAAAGAAGATTAACTTCCCAGTGAAGAAACCTTGCAGATACCACCTTAACCAAGTGATGGAAATAACATCCAGTACTGGGGAAAACTGAAATCGCGTACCCCCTGACAGGATGCAATGAGAACACAGCATCAGTTCTGTGATACTCCTGCCAAAATATAAGATCTAAAACTTAATCATGAGGAAACATCAGAAAAAGCAGAAGCGTGAAATATTATGCAAAATAATTGGCCTGTAATCTTCAAAAGTATCAAAGTTATGACAGTTAAGGAAAACTGAGTTACTATTTGAAATTACAGAACAAGGGGCGCCTGGGTGGCTTAGTCGTTTAAGCGTCCTACTTTCGCTTAGGTCATGATCTCACGGTTCGTGGGTTCAAGCCCCACGTCAGGCTCTATGCTGACAGCCAGCTCAGAGCCTGGAGCCTGTTTCCAATTCTGTGTCTCCCTCTCTCTCTGACCCTCCTCTGCTCACGCTGCCTCTCTCTCTCCTAGAAATAAATAAAACATTAAAAAAATTTTTTTGAAATTACAGAACAAAATGCAATCTGTGATCTTTTGCTATGCAGGACTTTCCTGGGAAAATGGGGGAAACATGAAAGAAAATTAAGGAAATGATGAAGTTTTTGGATTATACAGTAATAATGCATGAATTTTGATGGCTGTATCCTGGTCATTCAGGAGAAAGTACTTGCATATTAAAGCATTCTGGGGATATGAGCGTATAGTGATAAATAACTCTGAAATGGTTTAGGAGAGGAAAAGCTCTTGATACTATTAATGCAACCTTTTAAGTTTGAAGTTACTTGAAAATTGAAAGGAAAAAAAAAGTATTTAAAAACATGAACTTAAGTGCACCTATGTGGCTTGGTTACTCTCCCTCTCTCCCTCCCTCCCTCTCTCTCTCTCCCTCCCTCCCTCAAAAATAAATAATTTTTTTTAAAACATGAACTTCAAAGCACTAACAACACGTTGAAAGATTTTCTTTGCATGGTGTCAAAAGCAGAAGCAATAGAAAACACTGTAAATTATATAAAAATGTTAAACTTCTCAACTAGAAAACACTCTCAAGAATACCAACAATTTTTAAAAAATGAAAACATAATGAAAGTTAAGAAGCAAATGTTGAATTATGGACAAAAGCATACACATCAAGTATATAAGACAAAAGAAAAAAATCTCTAATATAAAAAGCACTTTGGAGGCACCTGACTGGTTCAGTCAATAAGTGTCTGACTACTGATTTTGGCTCAGGTTATGATCTCAGGGTTCATGAGTTCCAGCCCCACGCTGGGCTCTGCGCTGACAGCATGGACCCTGCTTAAGGTTCTCAGTCTCACTCTCCCTCTGCCCCCACCCCTCTCTCAAAAATAAACATTTTGGGAAAAAAAAAAAAAACCTTGGTTAAAAAAATAAATAAAAACAGGGGTGCCTGGGTGGCTCAGTCAGGTTATATGACTTCAGCTCAGGTCATGATCTCACAGTTTATAGATTTAAGCCCCACATCAGGCTCTGTGATGACAATGCGGAACCTCCTTGAGATTCTCTCTCTCCATCTCTCTGTTGTCCCAGCCTCCCTCTCAAAATAAATAAACCTTAAATAAATAAACAGATAGATAGATAGATGATACATTGATAGATGATATAGATAGATAAGTAAATAAAGCTCTATGGATGGGAACAGATTTTAAAAGAAAAAACAGGAGCTCCTGGGTGGCTCAGTTGGTTAAGCATCCAACTTTGGCTCAGGTCCAAGATCTCAGGGTTCATGGATTCAAGCACCGCATCAGGTTCTATACTGACAACTCAGAGCCTGAAGCCTGCTTCAGATTCTGTGTCTCCCACTCTCTGCCCCTCCCCAGCTTCCTCCCTCTTCCCTCCCTCCCTCTCTTTCAAAAATAAATAAAGCATTAAAAAAAGAAAAATAAAACATTACAATATTAAATAAACAAAGCGCTATTCAAAGTCAACAAACACGAAAAGGCTTTTTTAAATGTTTGTGTTTTTTTTTTTTAATTTATTTCTGAGAGAGAGAAAGAGACAGCATGAGCAGGGGAGGGTCAGAGAGAGAGGAAGACACAGAATCTGAAACAGGCTCCAGGCTCTGAGCTGGCTGTCAGCACAGAGCCCAACGTAGGGCTTGAACCCACAAACCGTGAGATCATGACCTGAGCTGAAGTCAGATTCTTAACCAACTGAGCCACCCAGGTGCCCTGAAAAGGCTCTTTTAAAAAACTGTAAAATATTTCTTACTGTTACTCAGAAAAAAATCGGACACTAACATGTTTCACTAAAAAGAACAGCAAAGATTGAATGGTAATACACAGTGCACTTACAGGATATAAGGTTATTAGCCCTGCACATATTCCTCATGTAGCATAAATTAGAAACTGCATTCCACAGTACAATTTCATACGATATATTTATGGAAGCTTCCAAAGCATGCACACCCTTTTACACAGAGATTCTGTTGATATGTACAAGCCAAAGCCAAACAAGGCCCTTCAGTAGACAGGAACTCTTTAATTTATCAAAACTAGTAATACTGTGTATTACATGCTAATTATCCACTAAAAATAACGGCAAAAACATAACTGATACAAGAAGATGTTCAGGGTTGATAACTTTCAAAAACAAAACAGTATAAGCAATATGATCCAATTTTTAATATATATTACATATAAAAATGTACACACAAAAATCTAAAAGGATCAAAAAGAGAAGATTAGGATGATCTGTCTTGCATTTTTCTATTTGTTTCCTGTACTTAAAAAAAATTTTTTTTTACCATTTACTTATTATTGAGAGATAGACACAGAGCATGAGCAGGGGAAAGGCAGAGAGGGGGTGGGGGGAGAAACGGAATTGGAAGCAGGCCACGGGCTCTGAGCTCTCAGCACAGAGCCTGACATGGGGCTCAAACTCACAAACCACAAGTCATGACCTGAACCAAAGTTAGATGTTTAACCCACTGAGCCACCCAGGAGCCCATTCCTGTATTTTTAAATTTTTAAATAAATATTAAGAATCTATATTGTAAAATGTTTAACACAAAAATATCTGAAACCTTAGAATTGGTGGCAGTGATAATTTCTCCCACAAATGAAATAAATCAACAGGTACCTTAAATTAACGGTGACACCATAAAAACACATTAGGTGAAAGAAAAATCATCTAATGTGCAAAAGAAAATGAAGCAATTGTGTGTGTGTGTGTGTGTGTGTGTGTGTGTGTGTGTGTGTGTGTGTGTACTGAATCAAGAAAAAGATACAGGGGGCGAAAAGCAAAGTAAATATTAACTATGTTTTTAAGAAAAAGCTAACAACAAAAATCCTATTTTGACGGGGTAGAAAAAAATCTGGGAAAGGAAAAGGAGCAAGTAATATTCTGTAATAGGGTTATTTTTTAAGAAATTATGTATATCATAATACATGTTATACCAAATAATGATTAATTTGAATTTAATAGAACCTATATGTTTGCAAGAACTGGCTAAAAAGCCAGTTAATTCTTAAAGGACAAATCTATAAGGACCAAAATGCCATATAAATGTTAAAATGCTAAATACCTAGGTTAGTATAAAAGGTAATATATTTTTGCTTGTTTGTTTTGTATTCCTGTGACTTTATAACATATTTTAATAACCGGAGTTTACCATTTAGTAACTATACTTTTTTCAAATCTCTCTGGAATCTGATGGAGGCCTATGATTTAAATTTAAATTTCTTAATGAAAGCCTATACAAAATACAAAAATAATCCTTTACATTTCCCAGTTTTAGAACAAAAATGTTACATCTAAACGTCAATAAAATCATATCCACTGTACCTTATTGTAACGATCGTGTGGAACAGACTGTAAAACAATTGGTTCCATGGTAGAAACATTGGCAAACTGTACCTCTGGAATATACAGGGCACAAACCACATGAGCCCAACCTAAAAGTAAATAAAAATATTGTCATTTTCCAGTTTTCAATAAAATTTTTTCAAAGATAAACAAAATCATTAACTTCCTAGAGCAATCCCTTAAAAGCCTAGTTAAGCAAAAGTACAACAAAAACATGAGCAAATTCTCATTACTTACTAAACAGTCAAACCACTACTGAAAAAGCACTCCATCATTTCTCCAGCATAATAACACAAATGAAACACTTTTAAAATTCAAATGCTAGCACGACGCTTCTTATAAGAGCACACTAAATGATTCGAATCAACACTGTTTCTGAGAACCACTCAGTCAGTTAAGTGTATGACTTCAGCCCAGGACATGATCTCAATGGTTCGTGGATTCAAGCCCCACAACAGGCTCTGCACTGACAGTGTGGAACCAGCTTAGGATTCTCTCTCTCTGGCCCCCACTGCCATCTGAGCTTTTTCTCTTTCTCAAAATAAATTTTAAAAAGTAAGAAGCGTTATAGTTGAATAACTAAAATTAAAATTTTACTATTTTAATCTTAAATGTCAATATTAAAATTTTACCTTTATATTAACGTTGATACTTTAAATACTGGTACTAGCATTCATTATTTTACTATTTCATCATTTTACTTTAAATCTTTTAGCGATTAATAAATATTAATGTTTCCGGGCACTAGGGTGGCTCAATTCGGTTAAGTATCTGACTCTTGGTTTTGGCTCAGGTCATGATCTCACAGTATGTGACTTCAAGCTCCACATCAGGCTCTGGGCTAACAGCACAGAGCCTGCTTGGGATTCTCTCTCCTTCTCTCTCTGCCCCTCCCCTCCTTGTTCTCTCAAGATAAATAAAATTTAAAATATTTTTAATACTAATAAGCAAATATTAATGTTTTCCTTTTTAAAATGTGACTGAAACTATCAAAGAGCCATGATAATGAGGGATTACTGAGTCAAAATTGGAAAATAATGAAGAAGTCCAAGGAGGTGGGTACAGCTTTTGACCAATTCTGCCACCCACTGCCTATTTCACAGAAAGCAGGTAAAAAGGGTGAAAGGGGGTTTTGACAAACTCAGAAGGCTGGACGTACAGCTGATCTATGTACTCAGCAAGAAGGGGAACGAATAAGCCCTTCCTTCCTTCCAGCTGAGACACTGAAGGCTGCAAGCCAGAACAACTTAAGTACACAGGCCCTCAGAGACTGCAGCGAGGTGTTAAAGTAATCTCAAAACTCTGAAGCTGGACTCATGTTACACTCAATTTCAAGTGCCCCCAGGCACCAGACAGAAGCAAATATACACCCTCTCTGGAGGAAAACAATGTAATCTCGACTACAAATAACTTCTCCTATTGGTTCATTATCATTCTCAGCACAACAGAAAGTACCAAACACATGAAAGACACAACAACATAAATGAAAACCAGCAGAAACAAGAAAATCAAATCAGACCTGTATTTTGTAATTTCAGCCACAGACCTTAAAATAAGTACACTTATTATGTTCAAATACAACACAAAGTTGAAAATTTC
Organism: Crocuta crocuta; assembly: GCF_008692635.1. NCBI lineage: Eukaryota > Metazoa > Chordata > Mammalia > Carnivora > Hyaenidae > Crocuta > Crocuta crocuta. Next base: position 4,809,445 of record NW_027531522.1, read on the forward strand.
TTTGAAAAACTGAAAACTCTAAAAATAAATCAAAAATCCTAGAAGTAAAAACAAAAATCTGTTCAAAATCAATGGGTGAGAATAACAACAGTTTAGACATAGATGAAAACAGAAGGCAACAACAAAATAGGGAAGAAAATATCTAGAACGTTAGCACAAAACACAAAAGTATGAAAAATACAAAAACAGGACAAGAGGCATGGACAATGTAATCAGCAGGCCTCAGGCACATGTAATTAGAATCCTAGAGAAATGCAAGAGACAAAGTAGCACAAAAGTAACATTTGAAATAATACCTAAAAACTTTCCAGAACAGAACACAACAAATCATGGACAAAGAAACACAGTAAATCTCAGAATAAATAAAAATAAATCCATACCTAGGCACATTAGTAAACCTATAGAAAACCAAAAGAAAGAGATAAAAATCTTCATCCAACCAGAAGGCAAGTTATCATCAAAAGAACTGGATAAAGTCCAAAAATATCTTTAAACAGATTTCAATTAAAGGGAACACTAAATAATTTTCCTCAGGCAACAGAAAAATGAGCCAAGAAGAAAGCACCAAGATGAAGTAAAAAAATGGTAAGCGTATAGGTACTTTTAATGGATACTGACTAGATAAAATAACAATACTCTCTTCCATTGAAAATACATGACTACATATAACACAAATTAAAAGGTTATCTGGTAAATTTTTCAGTGTATATAAATTTAACATATATTAAAACTACAAAGACGAGAGAAAAAGAAGGTGAAAGAGATCCATAGGGCTTCAGTGTTTTTACATTTTGTGTGAAGCAGTACACAGAGTAGTCTAAAACTGTTAGTATGAGAACTGTAATCCCAGGAGCAACCACTATATACCATAAATATTTTTGTAAATACAGAAAGACATATGGCCTAAAAGGTAATTTAATGCAATTAATTAAATTTAAATGCAATACTAAGTGCATTAAACTGATTAAATGCAATGCTAAAAAATATTCACAGAATCACAAAGAAGGGAGAAAAAAGAGGGGCGCCTGGGTGGCTTAGTCGGTTAAGCGTCCGACTTTCGCTTAGGTCATGATCTCGCGGTTCGTGGGTTCGAGCCCTGCGTCGGGCTCTGTGCTGACTGCCAGCTCAGAGCCTGGAGCCTGTTTCAGTCTGTGACTCCCTCTCTCTCTGACCCTCCCCTGCTCACGCTGTCTCTCTCTCTCTCTCTCTCCTAGAAATAAATAAAACACCCAGTGCTCAAAAAAAAAAAAAGAAGGGAGAAAAAAGGGAACAAAGGAATAAAGTAAGGGGAAAAAAAATCAAGGTTAAGAAAGAATAGGTGGCACCTGGCTGGCTAGGTCAGAAGAGCATGCAGCTTTTGATCTCAGGTCATGAGTTCAAGCCCCATGTTGGGTATAGAGATTATGAAAAAATACACTTTTTTAAAAATAGTTTATTGTCAAGTTGGTTTCCATATAACACCCAGTGCTCATCCCCACAAGTGCCCTCCTCCATGCCTATCTTCCCCCTTCCCCTCCTCCCCACTCTCATAAACTTTTTTTAAAAAAAGAAAAGGAGACTACTTCTGGTCAAGATGGAGAAATAGGGACCATATTTGGCTTCTTGCATGAACAATGCTTATTTACCATGACAAAAAAGACAAAATAATTGAGACAATGGTTTTCAAGAAACTGTGTATCAGATAACAACAATAGTAATCTCAAAGAAACAATAAACAAATGAGAGGAGCTCTCAGTTTGCCCAGTTTAATGTCTTGAGAGTTCTTCCAGGCCAAAGCACAGGGAGAGAAACTGAGGCCAAGCCCAGGACACTCCCAAAGTTCAGAAGATCAGGTAAGACCAAGGCAGCTAAAACTGGCAGAACAAAGTACCAGAAATGAAAACTCCTCACAGAGAGAACAAATGCTCACAGAGATATGCAGAGAACACCATCTGAATATTAAAGGACATGAGTGAAGAAATTAACTGAGGCTGGAAAAAGAACGATCCAAAAGAAGTCAAGGAAACCACATCCGGCAGACAAGAAGAGCTAGGAACATTGCCTGGTGCCCTAACTTAAGCCTGAGAAAATTCAACTCCCGGGACACTGGGTATCTGAATACTCAGAAAGATCTTGCCTCCACAGTGGGAAATACTTAGCCCTAGACCAATTACTGCTCCTAATAAATCATAAGAGCAGGACCTGAAAGGATCTAACTGTTTCCAAGGAACCTAACTGTATTTCAGAATAAAACTGAAGAAGATTTAAAGGAAGGCAAAAATACCCAGACTTCTGTCAGCCACAATAGTGGAGTAAGCAGCTCCAAGAGCACACTCCACTGTGAAAATATCAAAAAATCAAGCAGGAACTGTCAGAGCCAATTTTGTTAGGACTCTGGAAAAGAGAATGAAAGGTTTGCAGCAACCAAACACTAGATCAAGAAAAGGGCAACTTAAAAATAGCAGGAAAGCTTTGGATGTTTTTACCTTCCCATGCCCACCCTACATTCAGCAGAGGTCTTGAACAGCCCACATTAAGCAGTCCATGTGGAACCCTGGATTCTTCTCGATTCCGTAAGTTCAGAAAGTACAGACACAGAAGATATAAAAAAGATCCACAGTAAACAATTGTTTAAACAAAAATAGCAAGTATTCATTGTGGGGTTTATAACAAAGATAAATGCATGACAACAATTACATAAAGGCCAAAAAAAAGAGTAATGAACTATATTATCTTGAGAATTTTATACTATAGGAGTAGTAGTATAATAACAACACTTGATGATAAACTATACTGAGAAAAACATGTAAACTTTAAGCCCTAAGACAGTGACTAACACAACACAACAAAATTTATGGCTAATAACACAACAAACAAGATGAAATCATAAACATCTCAAAAGAAGGCCAAAAAAGAAAAAACAGAGAACAAAAACAAATGAAGCAAATAAAAAACAAGTTATCAGGGCACCTAGCTGGCTCACTCAGCACAGCATGCAACTCTTGATCTTCGGGTTGAGTTCAAATCCCACATTGGGTGTAGATATTACTTAAAAAAACAAAATCTTTTAAAAATAAAAGTAAAAAACAGGTATCACGATGGTAAATCCAAATCTAATCATATCATTAGTCACATTAAATGTAAATTAACCAACCACCCCAATTAAAAGGCACAAATTGTTGGAATGAAGATAAATAAGTGGTCACTAGGCACATGAAAAGATACTAGTCATTAGTGAAATAAAAACCAAAAACAAAATGAAACACCACTTCATATCCACCAGGATAGCTAAAAGCAAAAAGACGAACATTAGCAAGTATGGACAAGGATGTGGAAAAACTGGAGATCTAATCACTACGAGTAGAAATGTAAAATGGTAACTCTACTTTGGAAAATAGACCAGCAATATCTCAAAAGCTCGATAACACAGTTAACACGTGACCCAGGAAATACACTCCCAAGAAGAATCCAAAGAATTAAAACATATTTCCACAAAAAAAATTATAAATATGTTCACAGAATTACTCATTCATAGCAGTATTATTCAAAATAATCAAGTGAAAACAACCCAAACATACATCAACTTTTGAATGGTTAAGGAAAACATGGTATATCCATACAGTGGAATATCAACTGGCAATTAAATGAATTACTTAGACATGCTGCAACTTGGGTGAATCTGGAAAATGGTATGCGCTATGTTAAAGAACCCAATCACAGAAGACCACATATCATAGGATTCTAGTTATATGAAACGTCTAGAACAGCGCAAATGGGCACAAAAGAGGTTAACAGTTGCCTCGGGTGGAGGTGTTGAAGAGAAGTAGGAATTGAATGCCAATAATAGTAACAGTATATCTTATTTGCGTGATGAAAATGTTCTAAAGTTGACTGTGATGAGTTGACTGTTATGAGACTCAGTTTTTAAACCAGTGAATTGTGTGCTTTAAATCCATCAATTGTAGGATATATAAATCAAGGTGTTATACATAAAAAATAAGAAAAAATCCAATTTTTTAAATGAGCAAAAGATTTGAACACACATATCATCAAAGAAGAGATAAGAATGGCAAATAACCACATAAAAAGAGCTGAAATGTACTACTCATTAACAAATGAAAGTTAAAACCAGAAGGATACCACTACATACCTATTAGAATGGCACAAACTACAAAGAGTGACCATACCAAGTGCTGAAGAGGATGTAGAGCAACTGGAACTCTCACATGCAGCTGGTGGGAACGTGAAATGTTACCACCACTTTAGAAAAACAGTTTGTCAGTTCCTTAAAGAATTAAACATATGAAGTGAAACAAGTCAGTCAGACAAAGATAAATACCATACACTTTCACTCATATGTGGAATTTAAGAAACAAAAGAACACAGGGAAGAGGGGGAAAAGAGCAAGAAGCAAACCGTTAAGAGACTTTTTCTTTTAATAAGTTGTTTTTGTTTTTGTTTTTTGAGAGAGAGACAGAGAGAGAGTGAGTGAGTGTGAGTCCAAAGGTGACTCTGTGCTGACAGCAGAGAGCCCAATGTGGGGCTCAAACTCATGAACCATGAGATCACTTGAGCTGAAGTCTGACACTTACCCGAATGAGCCATCAGGTGCCCCAAGAGACTCTTAACTATAGAGAACAAACTAAGGACTGGTGGAGGGAGGGAGGTGGGGAGGTGGGCTAAATGGGTAAATGATGGGTATTAAGAAGGACAGTCGGGGTAATGATCATAGTGTGTTATATGGAAGTGATGAAGCACTAAGTTCTACATCTGAAACCAATTTTATCATATATGGTAACTAACTAGAACTTAAATAAAAACTTGAAAAAAAAAAGAATTAAGCATGCACTTATTATTATAAACTAGCCATTACATGTATAAATATTTATCTAAGACAAAAAAAACTATGATTATAGAGAACATGTACACAAATATTAACAGGAGCTTAATCTGCAACACGTAAAACTATAAAACAATCTATCTACAGGTAAATAAACTCCTAGATCCATACAGGGGGAAAATAGTGAACAAGAAAAGGGAATAAAATATTAATGCATGTCACAAGAATGAACCTCAAATATTTATACTGATGGAAATAAGCCAGACAAAAATAGTGTCTGTATACTATATACCCATTTGACAGTCCAGACACAAAAGGATACAGACACACATATATTTCACTTAGACAAAACACAAGAAAATACAAATTAGACTACAGTAATGGCAAGCAGATGAATGGGCTGGGGAGGAAATGGGGTGGTATAGATATAGTACAAAAGAATAAGAGGAAAGTTTTAAAAGAGATGGATATGCTCACTGCCTTAATTATGTTGATGATTTCATGGGTACATAAAATAGTCAGAACTTAACAAGCTGTTCACTTTAAATATAGACTATATACTGAATGTCAATCACAAATGAATAAAGCTGCTTTAAGTACTTTTTTAAATTTTGTTTTTAATGTTTTATTTATTTCTGAGAGAGAGAGAAAGACAGAGAGAAAGCATGAGCAAGGGAGGGTGAGAGAGAGGGAGACACAGAACCTGAAACAGGCTCCAGGCTCTGAGCTGGCTGTCAGCACAGAGCCCAACGTGGGGCCCGAACCCATGAACCGTGAGATCATGACCTGGGCCTAAGTCGGTCGCTCAACTGACCCACCCAGACACCCCTTAAATACTTTTTTAAAGAACAAAAATATCTTATTCCATATTTCAATTTATATTAAATGTTAGTGATTTATATACAACAGGTAAGGGAGAGATTAAGAGGGACAGAGCCAATTAAAATTAATAAAGACCACACTACCATATGCTACTTGTAAGACACACACTTTTAATAAAAATTGATAAGTTTAGGGGCACCTGGGCTGTTCAGCCGGTTAAGCATCTGACTTCAGCTCAGGTCATGATCTCACAGTTCATGAGTTCAAGTCCCTTATCGGGCTCTCTGCTGTCAGCCCACTTTGGATCCTCTGTCCCCTTCTTTCTGTGCCCCTCCCCTGACCCCATGTGCACACCATCTCTCTCAAAAAAAAAAAAGAAAGAAAAAAAATTTTAAGCCTTTAAAAAAATACTGGTAAGTTTAAAGCAAATGTATGAAAAATGATATAAAATGCTAACAGAATAAAAACACTGACGTTGACTATTTTGATGTCATATAACACTATGAGACAAATACTCCATAGCTAAAAGGGGACATTTTCCTAATAACAAATAATTCAGTAGAAAATCAACACCTAACAAATACACTTTAAAATACATAAAACACCAAACATTATTAAAGGAAGAAACAAACAATGTTCCAATCATAACAGATTTTTAACTCACCAGACTTATTAACAGATGAAGTAAACCCCCCCCAAAAAATCAATAAAGACATAAAAGAGTTTGAGTTCAACTATCTTGATCTAACTGACATTTACAGAATACTATATTCAACTGAAGAATATACATTCAACACAAACCATATGCCTAGCCCTAAAATAGGTCTCAATGAATTTTAAAGGATTAAAACCATCTAGTGTATAATGAGTAACCACAATGAAATTAAATTAGCAACCAATAATAATTAGATAGGTACAAAAACCCCTAATATATGGAAAATAAATAAAATACTTCTAAATAACTTGAAAATCAAAGGCAAAATCATCAGGGAAATTGGAAAGCATTTTGAACTGAATGGTAATATACAGCATGCCAAATTTTGAGGCATGCTGCAAAAGCAGTCCCAGCATGGAAACATATATCTTTACATACTTTATTAGAAAAGGACATCTAAAGTTAACAATCTAAGGTGTTACCTTAAGAAGTTAAAAAAGCAAAACATAACAAAAGTAACTAAAAGGAAGTAAATAGTGAAGATAAAAGAGAAATCAATAAAATAGAAAGCAGGCAGATAACTTTAAAAATTAACAAAGCCAAGGGTTGCCTGGGTGGTTCAGTCGGTTAAGCACCCGACTCGTGATTTTGGCTCAGGTCATGATCCCAGGGTCATAGGATCAAGCCCCAGGTTGAGCTCTGTGCTGGATGTGGAGCCTGCTTGAGATTCTCTCTCTCCCCTTCTCTGCTCCTCCCCTGCTCACACTCAAGTGCCCTCTCTCTCTCCCTCTCCCAAAACAAATAGTTTATTCTTTTATTACTCTATTTATTAAAAAATAAACTTAAAAATTTTTTTCAAAATAAAAAACTGAACTGCAGCTCTCAACATAATTAAAGGTGAGATGGTCACCACAATCCCTTTCAAATGGAGAAGAAATAATGGACTGCTATAATCACTTCTATTTAGTGTTGTACTGAGTCTTAGTCAATGTAGTTAAGGCAAAAAAAAACATATAGATTCATTTTTATTGTGAGTTTTTTTAAAAGCACATAACATAAAATCACTACCATAACCATTTAAATGTACAGTTCAGGAGAATTAAGTATATTCATATTGTTGTGAAAGAGAATTCCAGAACTTTCCTCATCATGCAATCTGAAATCTATATCCAGTAAACAATCACTCCCCTTTTGAAAGCCTGTCTCCTCAACCCCTGTAACTACTATACTTTCTGTCTCTATAAATCTGACCACTAAGTACCTCATATGAGTAGAATCATACAGTATTTGTCCTTTTGTGACTGGCTTATTTTACTGACTACAACATCCTCAAGATTCAACCATGTTGTGGCATATTGCAAAATGTCCCTCCTTCCTTTTTAAAACTGAATAATATTCCATTTTAAAACTAATTAATATTTCATTTTATGTGCAGAGAACATTTTGCTTATCCATTCATCCACTAAGACATTTGGGTTGCTCACACTTCTTGGCTATTGTGAATAGTGCTGCCACAAACATGAGTGTACAAATATCTCTTGGAGACCAGGCTTTCAATTCTTCGGGATACATAACCAGAAGTAGAATTGCTGGATCATATGTTAGTTGTTTTTTTTAACTTTTTAAGGAACCTCCATAGTGTCTTCCATAGCAGCTACACCATTTTTCAATCCCACCAACAGTGCACAAGGGTTTCACACCAATGTTATTTTCTGGGTGGTTTTGTTTGTTTGGGGTGGGGGTGGATTGACAGTAAATATTCTACATGGGGGAGCATGGATTTCATTATGGCTTTGATTTGCATTTCTATGATGATTAGTGATGTGAGCATCTTTTCAAATGCCTGTTGATCACCTGCATATTATCTCTGGAGAAATGTTTATGCATGTTCTTTGCTCATTTTAAAATCGGGTTATTTGACACTTTGGTTGTTGAGTACTAAGAGTTCTTTATATATTATCTCCCATTGTATTGCCTTTTCAAACTGCTGATTGGGTTCTCTGATGTACAAAAGTTTGTAGGCTTGTGTGGTCCCACTTGTCTATTTTTTCTTTTTCTTTCTTTCTTTTTTGACCTATGCATTTGATGTCATACCCGAGAAATCATTTCCAAGACCAAAGCTGTAAAGCTTTTCCCATATATTTTCTTCTAGAAATTTTATAATTTTGAGTCTTATGTACCTAAATCTTTGATCTACTGTGAGTTAATATTTGTATATGGTGTAAGATAAGGGCCCAACTTCATTCTTTGGCATGTGGGTATCCCATTTTGCCAACACTCTTTGTTGAAGAGACTGTCTTTCTCTCAATGAGTTGTCTTGGCACTCTTAACAAGGATCTTTTTTTTTTTTAAAGGATCATTTGACCAACATACAGAAGAGTTTATTTGTGGGGCACTCTATTCTGTGCCACTGGTCTATCTATTATTGTGCCAGTACCACACTGTCTTGATGACTGTGGCTGTGTAATATGTTTTGAAATCCAGAAGTATGAGTCCTCCAACTTTGTTCTGCATTTTCCAAATTGTCTTGGCCATTCAGGATTCCCCATGAATTTTAAGATGAATTCCAGCATTTGCACAAAAAATGCTGTTGGGATTTTGAAAGGGATTACATTCAATACATAAATCACTTTAAGTACTACAGACACAGAATAGCTTTCCATTTATTTATACCTTCTATCATTTCCTTCAAGAACGTTTTGTAGTTTTCAGTGTACTAGTCTTTCCCTCCTTGATTAGGTTTGTTCTAAGTACTTCATTATTTTTTTACACCTTTATAAAAGGAATAATCTTAACTTCCTTTTCAAATTATTCATTGTCACCATATAAAAATAACCAATTTGGAGGGTGCCTGGCTGGCTCAGTCAGTGGAGTGTGCAACTCTTGATCTCTGGGCTGTTAGTTTGAGCCCAAGTTATGTGTAGAGACTACTTAAAAGTAAAATCTTAATTTAAAAAAAAATAAATTATGCTGGTTTTTTTTAGTGCTAATAGTTTTTTTGTAGAATTTTAGAATTTTCAACATGCTGGATCATGACATCTGCAAACACAGATTGTTCTACTTCTTCCTTTTCTAACTGGGTGCTTTCTAAGTACTCGGACTAAGACTCCAATAATATGCTGAATAGTGGTGAGGAGAGCAGATATTCTTGCCTTGTTCCTGGTCTTAGAGGAAAAGTTTTGTCTTTAACTACTGAGTATGATATTAGCTATGGGTTTTTCATATGGCCTTTGCATATACGTTGTAGTGTCCATCTAATCCAAGTCTCATGGGTTCATTTAACACTGACAGGTGTTGAATTTTGTTAACTTTTTTCTGCATCGATGGAGATAAGATGTTCACATGGGTTTTATCCTTAATCTTATTAATACGGTGTATTATACAGACCTTCACACAAACTAGTCATACATTCTAGGAATAAATAAGTCATATATGATCCTTTTAATATGCTGCTGAATTCAGTTAGCTAGTAATTTCCTGAGGACTTTTACATCAGTATGTATCAAGAATACTGGTCTATAGTTTTCTGTTCTGCTTCTAATGTCTTTGTCTGGCTTTTATTTTCAGAATAATGCTGGTCTCATAAAATGAGTTGCAATGACCTCCTCTTCAATTTTTTGGAAGAATTTCCAGAGATCAATTCTCTGATGAAACCATCTGGTTGTGGACTTTTCTGTTAGATTTGTAAATACTCATTAAATCTCCTTACTTGTTGGTCTCTTCAGATTTTTTATTTCTTCATGACTTAGTCTTGGTAAGTTGTGTGTTTCTAGGACTTTATCTGTTCTTCTAGGTTATTCAAGTATTATCAAATTACTATTAAATTCTCTAGCAATTCTTTCATTTCTGTGGCATCAGATATAATGTTCCCTTTTTCATTTCTAATTTTAATCACTTGTATACTCTTTTTTCTTAATTTAGTTGACAGTATGGAATCTAAAAAACAAATGAATAAACAAAAAAAGCAGAATCGGACCTATATATACAGAGAACTGATGGTTGCCAAAGGGAAAAAGAGTGGGGTAACAGGCAAAATGGGTGAAGGGGAGTTGGAGATACAGGCTTCCAGCTATGGAATGAGTAAGTCACAGGAATAAAGGGTACTGACTGAAGAATATGGTCAGCTATATGGTGACAGATGATAACTTACACAGAAGTTCAATCACTATGTTATACACTTAAAACTAATGTAACATTGTATGTCAACTATACTCAAATAATAAAATAAATGAAATAAATGACACTCATGCCATAAAGAAATAATCTGTCAATTTTGTTCATCTAAAAAAACCTCTTAATTTCACTGACTTTTCTGATTTTCTATTATCTCTCATCTAATCTTTATCTCCTTCCTTCAGTTTGCTCTGTTTATTCTTCTTTATCTAGTATTTTGAGGAGTTTAGTTAAGTTGTTGATCTGAGATCTTTTATCATATCCAAGAAAGGGGCAAAGGAGTATAAGGCACAAAAAAGGGACAAATGTTATAATATTAGTTACGGCGGTCCTGGCAGAGGTAGGTTCACTTAGTATTTTAGACAGCTAGAGAGAGAAGTAAAGCTGCCTTTACCTGAAATAGGCAGGGTAACAAAATGGAATGAGAAGGTTGAGTTCATATATCCATGGGTTGTTTTGTTTTGTTGTTGGGTTTTTTGGTTTTTGTGGGGGTTTTTTTGCTTCTATAATATCTTTTTTAAAATTGAAACATAGTTGACCTTTGTGTTATATTAGTTTCAGGTATACACACAGTGATTCCACAACTGTATACCAAACGTTCATGCCGAGTTTATGTACCTATCACACAAGTAGATGATGTATAAGCAGCTATGTATTTATGAGTCCAGAGTTCAAGAGAAAAGGTTGGAGATATAAATCTGGATGCTATCCATGTATATATCACAGATGTTATTCAAAGCCATAATACTCAAAAAGTTCATTCTGGAAGTAAGTGCAGAAGGCCTATACTCTTAAGAACCCTATTCAGTTAAAACTGCCTCTTTAAGTGAAATAGGCAGGGTAACAAAATGTAATGAGAAAGTTGAGTTCAGATATATTTAGAGGTCAATGTCTGTAAGAGGAGAATGCAGAAAAATAAAAAGGGTAATCAATAAAGGCAAAATAAAAGAAGAGTGCTGTCCCAGCAACAAAATGAAGTGCTCAAAAAAGAATGATCCAATGTGTCAAATGCTGCTAAAAGATGAACTAACAAACGAGTTGAGAACTGGTTCAGCCACATGGAGATCACAAATTACTTTTTCCAAGGAGAGGCTTTGGTGGCTTGGTGGGGGAAAGCCAGACTAGAATAAACTCAAAAGTAAAAGGGATGAAAAAATAAGAAATGAAGTATAGGAAATAAAACTGTCATTTATATGCATTATTACTGTCTATATAGCAAATACAGAATACCAATTTCAACAACTTGCAAAGACTACAACTAGTTCTTTTATGTTTTTCTTTTCATATTAAATTTTAAACTCTTACCTTTAATGTAGAGTTGTTATGCATAATACGATAGGCCTTGTTCTACACACTTCACATATATTAACTCATTTAACCCTCATAACCCAATACGGTACATATTACAGACTGTAAAATATATGAGAAAAATGGACCATAAAGAAATGAATACAATTCTAAAATTTATATATAAGAATGACGTTCCAAGACTACGCAAGACCCATCTGACGAATAACAAAGAGGCTCTTACCCTAGAGTCTTGAGAGCTTATTATAAAGTTCATTTTCAACACAGCAGCCACAGTGGTCATGTTTAAAAACTTGCTTTAATCAAGTCATTCCTCAGCTCAAATCACCCCAGTGGTTTAGCAACTTATTCCATGTGACACCAAATTATTACAGTGATTTCACAAACCCTGCAAGACCTATGCCCACCCCCTCCTTCAATTCATTAATCTCAGGTCCCTTTCCAAATGTCATTTCTTCAGAAGTCCTCCCTAATCACCCTACTTAAAATTTCAAAAGCATATTGCAGATTTTGCTCTGCAACCTCTTATTTTTCGCTATAATACATGTCATATTACAAATTTTATTTACCTATCTCATTTACTGTGCAACTTCCCTCAACAAAATGTAAGTAAACCCTGAAAGGGCATGGATTATTAGCCTGTTCTGCTCATTGCTTTATCTAGAGCACTGCCTGCACACAGGAGGCACACAATAAACAATTGCTGAAAGAATGTCAATTTTCCCTAAGCTAACCTATAAATTTAAGACATGCATCATAAAACTACCAAAGGGATTTTTAAAATTTAAATAGCCTGATAATATCATCAGTGATGTCTTGTGGACTTTTTATACTGATAAGACAAAATAAGAAGTAGACTTAACCTCTGTGGTACTTTTCTCCAAAATCTATTAACCGAAGCTAATTATGAGAAAACATCAAGACAAACCCAGACCAGGGGGTGGGGGGCGTGAACATGGCCAGTATTCTTCATGACTGCAAGGTCATGAAAAACAACACAAGACTGAGAAACTCTTACAGACTAGCAGAAGCATGGAGACGTGGCAATTAAATACAAAAGGACATTAAAGAAAAAGACTGGTGAAATCCACCCCGCACCCAAAAAATACAACCAACCACGTGGTAGGAAAAATTCCAGCAATTCATACCACAAAGGACTCATTTCCCTAATACATCAAGAGTTCCTATATATTTTGGATTGCTGTAATCCAAAAATGTTACCTCAAGGAATGCCAAGAGAAAATTGAGGTAAGAATATGAATACTTCATGTAAAGGAAATACAGATAGCTTTAAACATATGGGGGGGAAAGCTGAAAAACTCCTCTCAAAATAACAGAAATAAAATATCTACCAGATTGGCAAATATAAAAGGATCCTTAATAATGATGGATGGAAAGGGTTAAGAGCTAGACTCAGAATCCCTCCTTCAGACTCTTGAGGAAAATATGCTGGTTTAACTTCTTGCAACATCAACCCTGGAGACAGATGACAGTACTCAGGCTCTGCCATGTACCAATAACTTACCCGAGAATGCTCTTTAGCCTGTTGTACCTGGTTGTCAGGAGTCTACATTATATGCCTTATAATTTATAGTCCACAGCTACATTAAAGTAAGATAGCTAGCCACTTACAAATACAGAGACTGTATGCCTAGTAGGCATTTTTCAGCTGAGGGTACACAAACCTGGTGGCTTCTTCCTGTGCTAATGTGACCTGCATTCACATTAGCTTCTTGTCAACCTTACAACCAAACACTGAAGACATTATGACTTGCATCAGAGTTTGGAGGTGTCTGTACTATTGCAACTGCATATCCTTTTCCTTTATTAAGTGTATCTTGAGTTGCAAAAGCCAGTTGTGACTTGTGAGTTTGATGAATAATCCAAAATTGAAACCCAATCAGATACTTGTGTGACTGTGCTGTTAGTAAGTATGAGGTTCTCATGTAGTGTGAATAAAGCTTGTTACTACAATCTCAGCAGAGGAGGATTTGTGAAAATCCCCTAAAATTACAGATGTGCATACCCTCTGACGCAGCAATTCCACTTGTAGAATTTCTGCCTATAGCTAATCACCCAGTGTATCTATGATTACACTGTACACAGTCAGTCACTACAGTACTCTTGGTTAAAAATGAAAGAAAAAAAAAAGAGCACAGAGCAGAGCAGAGTAGCCAACTTGAGAAGAAAAAGGTGAAGCCCTTGAAACCTCAAACACAGAAAACAAATTCCCAGGCAAATGACCATATGTCTCGGGAGCAAACCTGCCCCGGAAATATAAAGGGATACCTCCAGAGCCAGGGAGTAAATGAGAGGTCCTGGAGCGCGCTTCAGCTTCTGGCTATATTCCCAGAACTTCCATTCCATGCGGCGTATCTTTATGCTCACTCTGGGTGTCCCAGTGCCCAGCTTACTGCTGGCCAGAGACACCCGAAAGGAGCTGGTGTGGTAAAGGACTAAGAGATAGCAATGCATTGCTTGAGATAAGCCTCGAAGCAGGACTATCCCTGTGATTCCTTTAACCGTGCAGCAGGAAAACTGAACACCATGACTAGGTCCATAGAAGTAGGTCTTTTGTTTCAGGAAGCCACTACCACCTTATAGACAAGATGAAGGAGGCTAGTAACAGGTACAACATTCCTGTTAAAACTGGCTGAATCCTGTATTAATTCCCTAGTCCCTTCCTCTGGGAGGGCTTGCAGTTTTTCTTTAAAATTTTTTAATGTTATTTTTTTTTTTTAATTTTTTTTTAATGTTTTTATTTATTTCTAGGAGAGAGAGAGAGAGACAGCGTGAGCAGGGAAGGGTCAGAGAGAGAGGGAGTCACAGACTGAAACAGGCTCCAGGCTCTGAGCTGGCAGTCAGCACAGAGCCCGACGCGGGGCTCGAACCCACGAACCGTGAGATCGTGACCTAAGCGAAAGTCGGACGCTTAACCGACTAAGCCACCCAGGTGCCCGAAATTTTTTAATGTTATTTTTGAGAGACAGAATGTGAGAAGGAGAGGGGCAGAGAGAGGGAGACACAGAATCTGAAGCAAGAAACTTCCAGGCTCCAAGCTGTCAGCAGAGAGCCCGATGCGGGACTCGAACCCATTAACCGTGAGATCATGACCTGAGTGAAGTCGGACACTTAACTGACTGAGCCACCCAGATGCCCCAGGGCTTGCAGGTTTTCAAGGTCATAGCCTGCTGCAGTAATAAAGCAATACTCCTCTTTATCAGCAACTGTCACACACACCCCCCCCCCAAACAAAGCCTGATAGTAACCAAATTTCCATCAATAAGAGACTGGTGAAATAAATTATGGCTCATTTATATAATTAAATATCAATTTTCATGTATATGAGACAAAAGGAGGGCCCTTTATTATTATGCCCATGATATCCAATATGTATTAATAAATAAAGAAGCAATTCATACAGCATTATATCCTACATTTGTGCAAAAGAATATTTATGTATGCAGAAAATAACTGTGCACAAATATCAGGAATGTGGTAGCCTCCCAGGAGGGAAACCACATGGCAAAGATGCAAGAAAGACCTAAAAGTTGGTACTATATCCAATGCCTACTGACATATATAATATTTGTCTATCTCACCATCATCTTAAACTCCACACAGAACAAGTACATCTCAGGGCACCTGGATGGCTCAGTTGGTTAAGTGTCCAACTTCAGCACAGGTCATGATCTCACAGTTCATGAGTTCAAGCCCCATATTGGGCTCTGTGCTGACAGCTCAGAGCCTGGAGCCTGCTTCTGATTCTGTGTCTCCCTCTCTCTGCCCCTCCTCTGCTGGGACCCTGTCAGTATCTCAAAAATAAGCATTAAAAACAACAACAACAAAAAAGTACATCTCAACATTCTCTATTCCCAAAACATTTCTGCATATAACATCCTCTAACACAGGTTAAGACCATCTACATCAACCTATCCACACAGGAATCTGAGCAACTCTTCTTCCTCATCTGGGCCCATATCCATTAAGTCATATGATACTATTGTAGCCATCTAAGATTTAAGCGTGTTCAGTAATTATTTTGTCTTCTCGCTAGAATGCCACCCCTGAAAAGACTAGCTCTAGTTACTAGCTCTAGTTACTCCAAAAAGCTAGCTGCTTGATTTTCTTTGTAAGTCTGTGAGTCCTATCATACTCTTCCATACATGCTTTTTTTTTTTAATTTTTTAACGTTTTGTTTATTTCTGAGAGAGAGAGAGAGACATCATGAGTAAGG
Organism: Crocuta crocuta; assembly: GCF_008692635.1. NCBI lineage: Eukaryota > Metazoa > Chordata > Mammalia > Carnivora > Hyaenidae > Crocuta > Crocuta crocuta. The sequence goes on from NW_027531522.1 coordinate 4,825,459, forward strand.
ATGGGTCAGAGAGAGGAGAGACACGGAATCCGAAGACAGGCTCCAGGCTCTGAGCTAGCTGTCAACAGAGAGCCCGACGCGGGGCTTGAACCCAAGAACTGTGAGATCATGACCTAAGCCAAAGCCAGATGCTCAACCGACGGAGCCACCCAGGCACCCCCCATACACTCTTTTTGTTTAAGTTATCCAGATCTACTTCTGTTACTGACAACCAAATAGTTTGCTGCATTTTGAAAACTGCCAAATGAAGGTTAAGAATAAAGCATATGAGGGCACCTGGGTGGCTCAGTCGGTTTAGGGTCTGACTCCTAATTTCGGCTCAGGTCATGGTCCCAGGGTCATGGGATCGAGCCCCATGTTGAGCTCCACATGCAGCCTACTTAAGATCCTCTCTCTCCCTCTCCCTCTCCCTTTGCCCTTTCCCTGCTGGAACACGCATGCGTGCTCTCTCTCCCTCAAATAAAAAGTAGGGGTGTGGGGGAAACAGAGGAAAAAAAGAATAAAGCATATGGAGTGATAGTAACTCCAAGTGCCTGTCCTATTATAGAAACACTGAAATAGAGTAGAAAATGTCAGAACCAACTATGACAGGACCCTGAAAATAGTTAAAAATTATAGCAACCCCCAAAAATTTATTAACTAATAAATGAACTCTGTAGAATCACATCGTACAAAATTAACATAGAGAAATCAGTTGCCTTTCTATACACTAATAAACTATAAGAAAAAATTTAAAAACCCATTTATAATTTCATCAAAAAAGAATGAAATACCTGGATATAAACTTAATCAAGGAGGTAAAAGATCTGTACTTCAAAAATTATAACACATTCATGAAAGAAACCAAAGACAACATAAATAAATAGCAAGATATAAAATGCTCATGGAGGGGCGCCTGGGTGGCTCAGTCGGTTAAGCGTCCGACTTTCGCTTAGGTCATGATCTCGCGGTTCGTGGGTTCGAGCCCCGCGTCGGGCTCTGTGCTGACTGCCAGCTCAGAGCCTGGAGCCTGTTTCAGTCTGTGACTCCCTCTCTCTCTGACCCTCCCCTGCTCAACCTGTCTCTGTCTCTCTCTCCTAGAAATAAATAAAAAAAAAAAAACAAAAAAAACAAAAACAAAAAAACAAAAAAAATAAAAAAATAAAAAAATAAAATAAAATGCTCATGGATTAAAAGAATTAGTATTTTTTTTAATAGTTTATTGTCAAATTAGTTTCCACATAACACTCAGTGCTCATCCCCACAAGTGTCCTCCTCCATGCCCATCCCCCCCTCCCCCCACATCCATCAGTCCTCAGTTTTTGTCAGCATTCAAGAGTCTCTCATGGTTTGCCTCTCTCCCTTTCCCCCACCATTTCCGCCCTTCTTCTCCCCCTTGTTCCTCCGTCAAGTTCCTCCTAATCCTCCTATACGTGCAAACATATGATATTTGTCCTTCTCTGCCTGACTTATTTCGCTCAGCATAACACCCTCAAGGTCCATCCATGTTGCTACACATGGCCAGATTTCATTGTTTCTCATTGCCATGTAGTATTCCATGGTATAGATAAACCACATCTTCTTGATCCATTCATCTGTTGATGGACACTTAGGCTCTTTCCATGTTTTAGCTATTGTGGAGAGTGCTGCTATGAACATTGGGGTACCTTCTCCAAAGAGGACATCCAGATGGCCAACAGACACATGAAACGATGTTAAGAATTAGTATTTTTTAAATGTTGACATTATCCAAAGTGATCTACAGCTTCAATACAATCCCAATCAAAATACTAATGGAATTTTTCAGAGAACTGGAACTAAGAATCCTAAAATCTGTATGAAGTATAAAAGTCGCCAAATGGTCACAGCAATCTTGAGAAAAAACAAAGCAGGAGGTAATCACATCTCCGGTTTTCAAACTGTATTACAAAGCTATAGTGATCAAGTACGGTATGGTACCAGCACAAAAACAGACATAGAGATCAGTGGAATACAACAGACAGCCCAGAAATAAACCCACACATATATAATCAATTAACCTATGACAAAAGAGGCAAAAATATACAGTGGTACTGGGAACACTAAACAACTACATGCAGAATGAAAATGGACCACTATCTTACAACACCTATTCAAATTAAATCAAAGATTAGAGAATATAGGCAGTAATCTCTTTGAGATCTATCATACAAACACTTTTCTAGGTAAGTATCCTCAGGCCAAAAAAAAAAAAGACAGGGAAGGCAAAAATAATCTCATGGGACTACACAAAGTTAAAAAGGCTTTTGCACAGCAAAGAAAGCAATCAACAAAATGAAAAGGCAACTGAAGAGGAAAAGATATTTATAAATGACGTACCTGAGGAGTTAATATACAAAATATATAAAGAATTTCTACAATTCAGGGAGCCTGGGTGGCTCAGGTGGGGCATCCAACTTGGGCTCAGGTCATGATCTCCTGGTTTGTGAGTTCAAGCCCTGAATCACGCTCACTGCTAACAAGTGCAAAACCCACTTCGGAACCTCTGCCTCTTCTGTCTCCTCCCCTCTCCCACTTTTGTTCTCTCTCTCTCAAAAGTAAATAAAACATTTTTAAAAAGCTTATATAGGGGCGCCTGGGTGGCTCAGTTGTTTAAGTGTCCGACTTCGGCTCAAGTTATGATCTCACAGTTAGTGGGTTCGAGCCCCACATAGGGCTCTGTGCTGACAGCCAGCTCAGAGCCTGGAGCCTGTTTCAGATTCTGTGTCTCCCTCTCTCTGACTCTCCCTTACTCACGCTGTCTCTCTCTCAGAAATAAATAAAACATTAAAAAAAAAAGCTTATATCATCAACACCAAAAATAATCCCATTAAAAGTAGGCAGAGACCCTGAATAAACGTTTTCCCCGAAGACGACATACAGATGGAGATACGTGAAAAGATGCTCAATATCTATCACTAATCATGAGGGATATGCAACTCATATTGACAATAGATTATTACCTCACACGTCACATTGGCTATAACCCAAAAAAGAAAAAAAAAAAAAAAAAAGACCAAGTATTCGCAAGGATATGGAGGAAAAAACAACCCTCACGTGCTGTTGGTGTGAATGTAGAGTGGCGCAGCCACTAAGGAAAATGGTATGAAAGTTCCTCAGAAAGTTAACAAGAGAACTACTATATAATCCATGAATTCCACTTCTGTGAATTTATCCAAAGAAAATGAAAATACCAATTCAGAGAGATATATGCAGCCCTACTGTCTCTTCAGCATTATTTACAATACCCAAGACATGGAACCCACCTAAGTGTCCATGAAGAGATGCATGCATAAAGATGTGGTACACGCACACACACTACACAATGGACTATTACCTATAAAAAAGAACGGAAACTTGCCATTTGCAACAATATGGATGGACCTTACTGTGTATTATGCCAAGGAAAGTAAGTCCAATGGAGAAAGACAAATGCAATTATGATTTCACTTACATGTTGACACTAAAAATGAACCAAACAAACAAACGAGAAACAGACTTATAAATACAGGAAACCGTTGGTTACCTTAGAGGGGAAAGGCTGGGGAAGACAGTGGGTAAAAAAGATGAAGAGGAGTAAGAGATACAAAACTCCCCTTCAAAATAGTGTCATGGTGGCGTAATGTACAGCACAGAAATAACATTAGGGATTATTTTGTAACATATGCAAATACCAAATCGCTATGAAATACATATGAAACTAAGAGGATAGATAATGCATATCAACTGTACTTCCTTTTTAAAAGATTAATAGCTGGAGCACCTGACTAGCTCAGTCAGTAGAACATACAACTCTTGATCTCAACTTCACTTAACAACACCAACCAAAAAAAAAAAAAAAAGGTGTATAGATATAGATAGATAAATAGCCATCACTAATCATCAGGCAAATGCAAATCAAAACCACAATAAGGGGCGCATGGGTAGCTCAGTTAGGCGTCCCACTCTTGATTTCAGCGCAGGTCATGATCTCATGGTTCATGAGTTCAAGCTCCATGTCAGCTGACGGCACAGAGCCTGCTTGGGATTCTCTCCCTCCCCTCTTTCTGACCCTTCCCACTCACACAGTCTCGCTCTCACAAAAATAAACAAACAAACAAATAAGCTTAAAAACGAAACCACAATGAAATATCCCCTCACACCTTCAGAATGGCTAAAATCAAAGCCCCAAGAAGCAGCCGGTGAGCAAGTGTTGGCAAGGATGTGCGGAGAAAGGAACCCTGGCGAGAATGCAAACTGGTGCAGCCATTAAGAAAACAGTATGGAGTTTTCTCAAAAAAATTACAAATAGAACTACCCTAAAATGCAGCAACAGGACTACTCTCTACTGAGTATTTACCCAAAGAATACAAAAACATTCATTTGAAAGGATACATGCACCCCTATGTTTATTGCAACATTATTTACAACTGAATTATGTAAGTAGCCCAAGCATCCATCCAAGGTGAATGGATAAAGATGTATATATACACAATGGAATATAACTCAGCCATGAAAAAGAATGAAAACTTGCTATCTTGAACAATGTGTAGGGAACCAAAGGATATAAGGCTAATTGAAATAAGACAGTCAGAGAAAGACGAATAAAATATAATTTCACTCCTGTGGAATTTATTTGTTGTGGAAACAAATCAACAAAGAAAATAAAGACCAAAAAAACCCAGACTCTCAACCACAGAGAAGTGATGAATACCAGAGGGAGATGGGGCAGAGAGAGGGGAGGTAAAGGGGATTAAGAATACATTTATTGTGGGGCGCCTGGGTGGCTTAGTCGGTTGAGCATCCGACTTTCGCTTAGGTCATGATCTCGCGGTTCGTGGGTTCGAGCCCCGCGTGGGGCTCTGTGCTGACTGCCAGCTCAGAGCCTGGAGCCTGTTTCAGAGTCTGTGACTCCCTCTCTCTCTGACCCTCCCCTGCTCACGCCCGCGCTCTCTCTCTCTCTCTCTCTCTCTCTCTCTCTCCTAGAAATAAATAAAACATTAAAAAAATTAAAAAAAAAAGAATACATTTATTGTGACAAGCAGGAGTACAGAATTCTGAAATTATTATAATGTCCACCTGAAACTAGTATGACACTATATGATAACCACACTACAATTAAAATTTTTGTAATTAAAAAGTTCTTAAACAAGATAAAGTGTATAGTGGGGGGGAGGGTCTGAACCCTTTCCGTGGAGAGACACGAGAGAGAGGGAAAGAAATAAATAAGGGTGTGAGAGTGCGGCATCGAGTTAGCACAAGAGGAAAACCTCTCTGGACACAAACTAGGTAGCAAGAAGTACTGAGTAAGTCTGCCAGCTCTGTCTTGCAAACGGCCTTTGTAGCAGAAACACTGAGGTTTTAGAAGGGTGACTTTCTCCAGAGTGGAGCCACGGCCCATGCTCCTGGGGAAGTGGGTGCCGGCCCCGGAGTGCACAGCATGGAGGAGCAATCTCGGGGGCGCCCTGGGGGAGAACAATCCCGTCCCTGGAGCACTCTGGGAATGGGATTCATGGCCTCGCCAAGGACAAACCTCCTGGCAGGTGCCCACCAAAGGCCTTTCATTTGCAGTGTGGTGAGGCCGGGCTCCAAGGGGAATCCGCACTGTGCTCGGTTCTGTAAGACTCTGGGTTTCGAATCCCAGCTGTACACCAAGAGCTGGTTCCTTTAAGAGCTGGTTTTGGGGGCTCCTGGGTGGCTCACTCAGGTAGTGTCAAGTGTCCACCTTCAGCTCAGGTCATGATCTCACAGTTTAGGAGTTCGAGCCCTGCATCAGGCTCTTTGCTGACAGCTTTGGATTCTGTGTCTCCCTCTCTGACCCTCCCCAGTTCATGCTCTCCCTCAAAAATAAATAAACGTTTAAAAAAAAAACAAAACAGGTTTTGAATCCCAGTCTCACCTTAACTGCTGGGTCCTTTAAGACTCCGGGTTTTGGGGCACCTGGATGTCTCAGTCTGTTAAGCATCCAACACTTGATCTCAGCTCAGTTCCTGATCTCACAGTTCATGAGTTAGAGCCCTGCATCAGCACAGAGCCTGCTTGTGCTCCCTCTTTCAAAACAAGTATATAGATATTAAAAAAAAAAGACTCTGGGTTTTGAATCCCAGCTGCATGCCAAAGAAAAAAACAGCACAAGAGTTTTGGTGCAGGACAAGCTAGCTTCCCTCGCTAAGCTGTAAGGGCTGCCTGAACAGTGTGGGTTGAAATACCTGATCACAGATCACAGATCTCACAGACGTGAGACTGGGGTGGCGCCACTCACCAGCCCCCCTCCCCTGGCAACGCCAACACAGTGGGATAGAGGGCAACACAGTGGCGCCCGCTGGTGGCAAGACTTGCTTATACGTCCCCTGCCCAACCCTGACTGGCAACTGCTCATTTACTGGGGCAAGGGTAACACCGGGCCAGGACGGCCAGCCTCCCCTCAACAGAGCACAGGCAACACATGGCACAGGCACCAGCAGACAACACTTTTTTTTTTTTTTAACCTCCTTCTGTTGTGCTTCTGGAATAAGGCTCATAGTTTTGGGTTTTTTTTTTTTTTGGTCATTTTATTTTATTTTTATCAGGCTTTTTTTCTTCTTTCTCCTTTTCTTTCTTTGTCTATTTTTTTTTTTTCCTTTTTTTCCCCTTTCTTTTTCCTTGGAATCAGATGTATACTTTTTTGATTCTCTGTTTTTTGTTGTTGTTCCTCTTCCTTTCCTCATTTTAAAGGATCCATTTCCCCACTCCCCCTCTTTTTTAATCTTTTACTTCAACAGCAAAAAAAAAAGAAAATCAAAGCACATCTGGTTAAAAGTCCAAACACTTCACCACTGCAGGCAAGGAGAAGCTCTACAGAGGACTGGCCAGTGGGAAGTAACAGCCAAACCACAACCACAGAGTGCACACAGCATATATCAGAAGCACTTCATGGAGTGCCACGCCCTAGTCAGTGTATGACCCCTTCTTAATATAGCCGTACTCTCAGATGCAGGAAACAAAACAAGCTTTAAAAATACACAAAAGATGGGGCGCCTGGGTGGTTCAGTCGGTTAAGCGTCTGACTTTGGCTCAGGTCATGATCTCACGGTTCATGGGTTCGAGCCCTGCATCTGGTTCTACGCTGACAACTCAGACCCTGGAGCCTGTTTCAGATTCTGTGTCTCCCTCTCTCTCTGACTCTCCCCCATTCGTGCTCTGTCTCTCTCTGTCTCAAAAAAATAAAAATAAAAACCAAAAACATATAAATAAAAATAAAAACACACAAAAGATGGAAATTTAGGCAAAATGACAAGATGGAGGAATTCTCCGTAAAAGAAAAATCAAGAAGAGTAAACCACAGCGAGGGACTTGGTCAAAACAGTTATTAAAAAACATATCTGAACAAGATTTTGAACAAAAGTCATAATCCTACTAGCTGGGCTTGAAAAAAGCATAGGGAAGATGGAGGGAGGTAGGTTAAATGGCTGATGGGCACTAAGGAGGGCACTTAGTTGCTAGGATAAGCACCAGGTGTTACAGGTTAGGGATGAATCACTGGGTTATACTCATAAAGCCAAGACTGTACTGTATCACTATGTTAACTAACTAGGGAACTGGAAACGGGGGAAGGGAAGACAACATAGAAGACACTAGAGAAAATTCTGCTGCAGAGATCAAAGGCTTAAGAACTAGTTAGGATGAATTGAAAAATGCTGTTAACTAAGATGCAAAATAAACAGAATACAGTGACAGCGAGGACTGAAGAAGCAGAAGAGGGAATAGGTGAAATAGAAGATAAAATTATAGAAATAATGAAACCTAAAAGAGGAGGGAAAGGATGTAGCTAGATCATGAGGAGAGATTTCAGAGAACAAAGTGATTCTATGATATGAAACAATATCCACATCATAGGAGTCCCAGAAGACTGAGAAAAAGGGACATAAGGTTTATATGAGCAAATTCTAGCTAAGAACTTCCCTAATCTGGGGAAGGAAACAGGCATCCAACAAGAGGCACAGACAACTTCCTTTACAATCAACAAAAACAGGACAACATCACAAGTTCTCATAATGAAACTTACAATATAAAAAAATAAAAAGAAAATTCTGAAAGCAGCTAGGGACAAAAGGACCTTAATCTAGAAGAGAAGACATGTAAGGTTAGTATCTGACCTGTCCAAAGAAACCTGGCAGACTAGAAGGGAGTGGCAGGAAATATTCAATGTGTTGAATAAATATATATATATATATATATATGCAGCCAAGAATCCTTTATCCAGCAAGGCTGGATAAAGAACAGAAGGAGCAATAAAGACTTTCCGAGACAGACAAACACTGACCACTAAACTAGTCCTGCAGGAAATTTTAAAGGGGACTCTGGATGGAGGGGGTTAAAAAAAAAAAAAAAAAAAAAAAAAAAAAAAAAAAAAAAACAGCAAAAGACTACAAAGAACATCACCAGAAACAGCAAATCTACATATAACACAATGGCACTAAATTCATATTATTCAACAATCATTCTGAATGTAAATGGACAAAACAGTCCAATTAAAAGACTCATGCTATCAGAATGGATAAAAAAAAAGTAAGATCCGTTTATATGCTGCCTACAACAGACTCATTTTCGACCTAAGGACACCAACAGATTGAAAGTGAGGGGACAGAGAACCACCTATCACACTAACGGAGGTCAAAAGAAAATGGGAGTAGCCATACTTCTATCAGACAAACTAGACTTTTATTTTTTTACACATATATTTATTTTTGAGAGAAAAAGCGAGCACAAGAGCACAAGCAGTGGAGAGGCAGAGAGAGAGGAGGAAACACAGAATCTGAAGCAGGCTCAGAAACTGTGAGGTCATGACCTAAGCCAAAGTCAGACACTGAACCAACTGAGCCACCCAGGTGCCCCCAGACAAACTACATTTTAAAACAAAGACTACAGGGGCACCTGGGTGGCTCAGTTGGTTCAGCGTCTGACTTTGGCTCAGGTCATGATCTCATGGTTCACGAATTCGAGCCCCACGTCTGAGCTGTCAGCACAGAGCCTGGAGCCTGCTTCAGATTCTGTGTCTTCCTCTCTCTCTACCCCTCCCCCACTTACACTATCTCTCAAAAAAAATGAATAAACATTAAAACAAATACTTTAAAACGAAGACTGTAATAAGAGACAAAGAGCATTATAACATAGTCAAGGGGTCTATCTATCAAGAAGATCTAACAATTGTTAATATTTATGCCCCCAATGTGGAAGAATATTAATCAGTGTATCACCAACATAAAGAAACTCATAGGTAATAATATCACAATAGGAGTAGACTTTAATACTCGACTTACAGCAATAGACATATCATCTAAGCAGAAAATCAACAAAGAGACAATGGCTTTGAATGACACACTGGACCAGATGGACGTAATAGATATATTCAGAACATTTCATCCTAGAGCAGCAGAATGCACATTCTTCTCCAGTGTACATGCAACATTCTCCAGGACAGATCAGATACTGGGTCACAAATAAGCCCTCAACGGGTACAAAAAGATTGAGATCGTACCATGAATATTTTCAGATCACAATGCTATGAATCCTAAAATCAACTACAAGAAAAAGTTTAGAAAGCCCTCAAATACATGGAGGTTAAAAAACATTCTACTAAAGAATGAATGGGTCAACCAGGAAACTAAAGAAGAAATTTAAAAATACATGGAAGCAAATTAAAATGAAAACACAACATTCCAAACCATTTGGGATACAACAAAGGCAGTCCTAAGAGGAGAGTATATTGCAATTCAGGCCTATCTCAAGAAGCAAGAAAGGTCTCAAATAGACAGCCTAGCCTTACATCCAAAGGAGCTAGAAAGGATCAGTAAATAAAGCCAAGCCAACAGAAAAGAAGGAAATAATAAAGGTTAGATATAAATGATATAGAAACAAATGACAACAAAACAAAACAAGAAACAGTAAAATGGATCAATGAAACTAAAAGCTGGTTTTCTTGAAAGAATAAACAAAATTAAAAAGACCCTAGCCAGACTTCTCAAAAAGAAAAGAGAGAGGACCCAAAAAGATAAAATCACCAATGAAGGAGGAGAGATCACAACCAACACCACAGAAATACAATTTTAAGAGAATACTATGAAAAATTACATGCTAACAAACTGGACAATCTGAAAGAAATCAAATTCCTAGGCACTCACACAATACCAAAACTCAAACAAGAAGAAACAAAAAATTTGAATAGGCAAACTAGCAAACAAATTGAATCAATCGTCAAAAATCTCCAATCCTGATCCAGATGGCTTCCCAGGAGAATTCTATCAGACATTTAAAGAATACCTATTCCTCTCAAACTGTTCCAAAAAAGAGAAATGGAAGGAAAGCTTCCAAACTCATTCTATGAACTCAGCATTACCTTGATTCCCAAACCAGATAAACACCCCACCACAAAGGAGAATTACAGGCCAATATCCCAGATAAACATGGGTGGAAAATTTTTCAACAAGATACTAGCAAAACAAATGCAACAGTACATTAAAAGAATTATTCACCATGATCAAATGGGTTCATTCCTGGGCTACAGGGCTGGTTCAATATTTGCAAATGAATCAGTAAGATGCACCACATTAATAAAAGAAAGGATAAGAACCATATCATCCTTTCAATAGATGCAGAAAGGCTTTTGACGAAATACAGTATCCTTTCCTGATAAAAACCCTCAAGTAGCAGAGATAGAAAGAACATGCTCACCATCATAAGAACCATATGAAAGGCCCACAGCTGGTATCCTCAATGAGGAAAAACGGAGAGCCGTCCCCCTACAGTCAGGAACACAAAAGAGATGTCCATTCTCACCACTGTTGTTCAACATACTATTGAAGTCCTAGCCCCAGAAATCAGACAACAAAAAGAAATAAAAGGCATCCACAATGGTAAGGAAGAAGTCAAATTTTCACTGTTCACAGATGACATGATATTCTACAAGGAAAGATTCCACCAAAAAGAGCGTGAATTCACTGATACGTGAATTCAGCAAGGTCTCAGGATATGAAATCAACATACAGAAATCAGGTGGATTTTTTATACACCAATAATGAAAGCAGAAAGTGAAATCACGGAATCAATCCCAATTGCACCAAAAACCATAAGATAGCTAGAAATAAACCTAACCAAAGATGTAAAAGATCTGTACTGTGAAAACTATAGAAAGCTTAAGAAATTGAAGATGACACAAAGAAATGGAAAAACATCCATGCTCACAGACTGGGGAACAAATACCGTTAAAATGCCCACATTACCCAAAGCAATCTACACATTCAATGTAAACCCTATCAAAACAACACCAAGATTCTTCTCAGAGCCAGAACAAACAATCCTAAAATCTGTATGGAACCAGAGAAGCCTCCAAAAAGCCAAAGTAATGTTGAAAAAGAAAACCAAACCTAGAGGCATCATAATTCCCTACCTCATCAGGATGAAAAGCTTCTGCACAGTGAAGGAAACAATCAACAAAATTAAAAGGCAACCCACCTTTTAGAAGGGGAGAAGATATTTGCAAATGAAATAACCAACAAAAGCAACTGAGCATTTGTTTTTTTGAGAGACAGAGAGAGCAGACACAGAACATGAAGCAGGCCCCAGGCTCCGAGTTGTCAGCACAGAGCCCAACGCAGGGCTTTGAATTCATGAACTGCAAGATCATGACCTGAGCCGAAGTCGGCACTTAACCGACTGAGCCACCCAGGCGCCCCGCAACTGACCTTATAGAATAGGAGAAAATATCTGCAAGTGACATACTGAATAAAGGATTAGTGTCCAAAATCTATAAAGAACTTATCGGGTGCCTGGATGGCTCAGTTGGTTAAGCATCTGACTTAGGCTCAGGTCATGATCTCACGGTTCATGAGTTCGAGCCCCGCTTCATGTGAGCGCGAGCACTGCTTCAGGTAAGCCCTGCCTGCTCTCTCTGGAATACTCTTTCTGCCTCCCACTCACTAGTACCCCCCTCCCCCCAAGAAAAAGAACTTATCAAACTCAACACCCAAAAAAACAAATAATCCAGTGAAGACATGGGCAGAAAACATGAATAGACACTTTTCCAAAGAAGACTTCCAGATGGCTAATAGACACATGAAAAGATGCTCCACATCACTCATCATCAGGGAAATACAAATCAATACCACAATGAGCTACCACCTCACACCTGCCAGAATGGCTAAAATTAACTCAGGAAACAACAGATATTGGCAAAGATGTGGAGAAAGGAGAACATTTTTGCACTGATGGCAGGAATGCAAACTGGTGCAGCCACTGTAGAAAACAGTATGGAGTTTCCTCAAAAAATTAAATATAGAACTAACCTACAACCAAGAAATTGTACTAGTAAGTATTTATCCAAAGGATATAAAAATGCTGATTCGAAAGGGCACATGGACCCCAATGTTTATAGCAGCACTATCGACATTAACCAAATTATGGAAAGGGCCCGAACATCCACTTATTAATGAATGGATAAAGATGATGTCATGTGGGGTACCTGGGTGGCTCAGTCGGTTGGGTGTCCGACTTTGGCTCAGGTCATGATCTCATGGTTCGTGGGTTCTAGCCCCACGTCCGGCTCTGTGCTGACAGCTTGGAGCCTGGAACCTGTTTCAGATTCTGTGTCTCCCTCTCTCTCTCTCTGCCCCTCCCCCACTCGTGCTCTGTCTCTGTCTCAAAAATAAATAAACTATAAAAAACTTTTTAAAAAAAAAGATGTGTGTGTGCGCGCGCGCGCGCGCACACACACACACACACAGTGAAATACTATTCAGTGATCAAAAAGAATGAAATCTTGCCATTTGCAATAACGTGGATAGAACCAGAGTGCTAGATAGAGTGTATAGTGCTAAATGAAGTAAGTCAGAGAAAGATAAATATCATATGATATCATTCATATGTGGAATTTAAGAAACACAACAAATGAACATAGAAGAAGAAAAGCAAAAATAAGAAAAACTGAGAGGGAGGCAAACCATAAGAGACTAAACACAGCAAACACACTGTGAGTGGGTGGATGGGCTAAATGGGTGACGGGCATTAAGGAGGGCATTTGTTGGGATGAGCACTGTGTGTTACATGTAAGTGATGAATCACTGGGTTCTACTTCTGAAACCAATACTACACTGTATATTAAGTAGAAATTTTAAAAATTAATTTTTTAAAAAAGGTAGTTTTATGTCATTTTTACTTGCCCTGTTCCACCCCTCCTCAGACTGACAATGGTCTAGGAGACTATATCCCATGTTCTTAGTGTGAAACTCTCATCCCTGGTTCCAGAAGGGACAGCACAAAGCTTGTTCTCAAAGAACTGTGTTTAAATTTTGACCCAACTGTATGATGGGCGGAGAAAGGGCCTGGAGGACTGACTCAAGGCATTTGCCTTTGTTTCCCTTAACCTGGATATTTCTCCAAGCGTTATGAATTTAAAAGATCAACTGTAATCCAAATGGTAACTACTAAAAATATATATATAAAAAAAGAAATACTTAACCTCTGTGGGGCACCTATCTGGCTCAGCTGGTGGAACATGCGACTCCTGATCTGAGTGTGGCAAGTATGAGGCTCACGCTAGGTTACTCAAAATAAAATCTTAGGGGAACCTAGGCGGCTCAGTTGGTTAAGCATCCAACTTCACCTCAGTCATGATCTCACGGTTCGTGGGTTTGGGCCCTGCGTCGGGCTCTGTGCTGAGAACTAGTTCAGAGCCTGGAGCCTTCTTCAGATTCTATTCTGTGTCTCCCTCTCTCTCTCTGTCCCTCCTCTGTTCATGATCTGTCTTTCTCTGTCTCTCAAAATGAAATAAACATTAAAAACAAAATTTTTTTAGGGGCGCCTGGGTGGCTCAGTGGGTTAAGCGTCCGACTTCAGCTCAGGTCATGGTCTCATGGTTGGTGGGTTTGAGCCCCGCATCGGGCTCTGTGCTGACAGCTAGCTCAGAGCCTGAAGCCTGCTTCGGATTCTGTACCTCCCTCTCTTTCTGACCCTCCCTGTTCACACTGTGTCTCGCTCACTTGCTCTCTCTCTCTCAGAGATAAAGAAAACATTAAAAAATTTTTTTTCTAACTTTTTTAATTAAAAAAATAAAGTCTTAAATAAATAAATAAAATCTCTTTTTTTTTTTTTTTTAAAGATTTTTATTTATTTCTAGGAGAGAGAGAGAAAGATAGCGCGAGCAGGGGAGGGTCAGAGAGAGAGGGAGTCACAGACTGAAACAGGCTCCAGGCTCTGAGCTGGCATTCAGCACAGAGCCCGACGCGGGGCTCGAACCCACTAACTGCGAGATCATGACCTAAGCGAAAGTCGGCCGCTTAACCGACTAAGCCACCCAGGCGCCCCAATAAATAAAATCTCTTACAAGGGATAAAGAAAAACATTATATATTGAAAAACAGGTCAAAACACCAAGATGATATAACATTTATAAACATATATAGACCAAATATCACAGCTCCAAAATATATGAAACAAAACCAAATATAATTAAAACTAGAGACAGGCAATTCTTCAGCTGGAAACTGCACTATCCAAGTTTCAATAATGGATAGAACTTTGATATTCAATAAGGACAGATAGAGAACCAAATAACACTACAAAACACCTATGCCTACTAGACTAAAAACAGCCAAATACACGTTCTTCCCAAATACACATGAACACTCTCCAAGATAGATCTTAGGTTAGGCCACAAAACAAAGAGTCAATAAATTTTAAAATATCTTAAATCAGATCTTATCCAACCACAATGAAATGAAAATAGAAATTAAAAACAGAAGGAGGATGTCTGGCTGGATCATTAGAGCATGCAACTCTTGATCTCGAGGAGGTTGTGAATTTAAGCTCCATATTGGGTACAGAGGTTATTTAAAAATAAATTCTTAAAAAAAGAAGGAGTTAAAAACACAAGGAAAATTGGAAAATTCACAAATATATAGAAATTAAACAACACTTAAATACCCAATGAAGAAACAACTGGAAAATAAACATTAAGACAAAGAAAAAAAACACAACACACCGAATCTCATGTGATACACAGAAAGCTGCAGTAAGAGATAAATTCACACCTGTAACATCTATGTTGAAAAAGAAGAAAGATGCTCGGGTGGGGTGGGGTGGGGTAAGGTGAACAAATAAGGGGAGGAAAGTTTAAAAACACAGGCTTTCTTTCTGAAATGATGAAAATGATCTAAAACTTTGTTAAAAAACAAAGATCTCAAATCAATAAACTAACTATATATATCTATTTAGAGGAGTGAGAAAAAAGCAAACTAAATCCAAAGCCAAACACAGGAAGGAAGATTAAAGATCATCGTGGAGATAAAAAAAAAAAAGAGAGAGAGAGAGAGAGAGAAAAGTAAACCAAATAAGAGGGGCGCCCATGTGACTCAGTTGGATAAGCATCCAATTTTGGCTAAGGTCATGATCTCACAGCTTGTGAGTTTGAGCCCTGTGTCGGGCTCTGTGCTGACACCTTGGAGCCTGGAACTTCCTTCAGATTCTGTGTCTCCCTCTCTCTCTGCCCCTCCCCAACCTGTGCTGTCCCCATCTCTCATAAATAAACTTAAAAAATTTTTAAGAAGAAAGGAAAACCAATAAAGAGAATCAACAAAACCTAAACATCTTTGAAAAGATCAACAAAACTGACCAATTTTTAGACTAAGTAAAAAAAGAAAATACTCAAATTACTAAGATCGGAAACAAAAAGTGATGACATTGCCACTGATCTTACAAAACGAAAATGAATTATAAGAAAATACACCAAAAGATTAGACAACCTACATGAAATGGACAAATTCCTAGAAACACACAAACTAACAAAACTGAAAGAGAACCTCTGAATAGCTTAAAAAGTGATTGAATTGATGAATAAGCAAAAAACTCTCAGCATAGAAAAGCCCTGGATCAAATGGGCTCACAAGTGAATTCTACCAAACACTTAAAGAAGCATTAGGGTGACCTGGGTGGCTCAGTGGGTTAAGCATCCAACTTTGGCTCAGGTGGTGATCTCATGGTTCATGAGTTTGAACCTTCCTTTGGGCTCTGTGCTAACAGCTCAGAGCCTGAAGCCTGCTTCTGATTTTCTCTCACTCTCTCTCTGCCCCTCCTCTGCTCACATTCTGTCTGTCTCTCTCTCTTAAAAATAAGTAAACATTAAAAAATAAATTCAAAAATAAAGCAGCATTAACACAGGGGACACCTGAATGGCTCATCTGGTTAAGCATCTGACTCCAGATTTCATCTCAAGACATAATTACAGATCAATATCCCTTATGAATATACATGCAAAATGTCTCTGCAAAATACAGTGTATTAGTATCCTAGAGCAGCCATAAAAAATTACATCCAATGTGGTAGCTTAGGAAAACAAATTTATTCTTTCACAGTTTGGGAGATGAGAAATCCAAAATCAACATGCTTCTATCCTAACTTCTGGTGGCTCTGGCAATCCCTGGCATTTCCCAGTTCACAATTATATAACTCCAATCTCCACCTTAGTCTTCACATGGTCATCAACTGTGTCTCTTGTGCCTTCTCTAATTATCTTTTATAAGGACATTTACCATTGGATTTAGTGTTCATACTAGGCCAGGATGATCCCATTCAAGATTTTTACTTAAATTACATCAGTAAAGACCCTTATTCCCAAATATGGTCATATTCTGAGGTTCTGGGTGGACAAATCTTTTGGGGGACAAAATTAAATAATTAAATGACTTGTACACCATGATCAAAAGGGATTTATGACAAATATAAAGGGGGTACAACATAAGAAAACCAGTCAATGTAATATACCATTAATTAAAATAAAAATGTAAAATCGACATCACCATCTCAATACAAACAAAAGCATTTGACAATATTCGACACCTTTTCACAAGATAAATACTCAACAAAATAAGAAAATGGAATTTTCTCCATATGATAAGGAGAATTTAAGAAAAATCCACTGGTAACATAACTCAACCATGAAAGACTGATACTTTTCCCCTTAATATCAGGAAGAAGACAGGGACACTCACTATGTAGTTCCACTGCTATTCAACACTGAACTAGAGATGCTGGCTAAAGCAATTAGGCGAAAAAAAAAACATGGGGCGCCTGGGTGGCTCAGTCGGTTAAGCGTCCGACTTCAGCTCAGGTCATGATCTCACAGTTTGTGGGTTCAAGCCCCGCGTCAGGCTCTGTGCTGACAGCCAGCTCAGAGCCTGGAGCCTGTTTCAGATTCTGTATCTCCCTCTCTCTCTGACCCTCCCCTGCTCACGTGCTCGCTCGCTCTCACTCTCTCTCTCTCTCTCAGAAATAAATAAAACATTTTTTAAATTTTTTTTAAAAAAAGAAGAAAAAGAAAAACCATCCCAGTTGGAAAAGATTCAATAAGGGGCACCTGGGTGGCTCAGTTGGTTAAGTGCTGACTTCAGCTCAGGTCATGACCGCAGTTTGTGGGCCTGAGCCCTGCATCGGGCTCTGTGCTGACAGCCTGGAGCTGTGTCTTCGGATTCTGTGTCTCCCTCTCTCTCTGCTCCTCCCCCACTCAAGCCCTGTCTCTCTCTCACTCAAAAATAATAAACATTTTTAAAAAAAGGTAAAGATTAAATGAAACTATCATTATTCACGTCATCTTACATAGTGAAATCCCTAAAGAACACACAAAAAATACTAGAAAAAATTCGGTAAAGTTGCAAAGTATAAGAACCACAAGAAGTCAGTTTTACTTCTAGTCATGAACAATGAACAACCCAAACAGAACATTAAGGAAAAAATCCTTTTGTATCTAAAAGAACAAAATTCCTAAAGGAAATTAAACCAAGAATGTGAAAGATTTCCATACTGAACGCTACAGAGCAAGATTAAAAGAAATTAAAGATGTAAATAAATGGAAAGACACCTCACATTCATACAATAAAAAACTTAATACCGTTAAGATAACAATACCACCCAAAACAATCTACAGATTCAATGCAACCCCTTATCAATAAATACCCATTAATTTTTGCGATCCTCAAAAATCACATGGACTAGAACCTGAACAGCCAAAGCAATATTCTCAAAAAGAAAAACATAAAAAATTTTTAAAAAGGGGGTACCTGGGGGGCTCAGTTAGTTGAGCGCCAACTTTGCCCCAGGTCATGATCTCACGGTTCGTGAGTTCAAGCCCCGCGTCAGGCTCTCTGCTGTCAATGCAGAGCCTGCTTCAGATCCTGTGTCTCCCTCACTCTACTCCTCCCTCCAGGCTCTCTCTGTCTCTCAAAAAGAAATAAACATTTTAAAAAAAGCAGTACTGAAAAAGAAAAATAAAATTTAACATTCGCAGTTCCCAATTACAAAACTACTATCAAAGCTACAGCCTTTCAAAAGTTTGTTCTGGCATTACAATAGACATAAAGACCAATGGAAAAGAAGAGAGTCCAGAAATAAACCCATGTATCCATGGCTAACTGATTTTCAACAAGAGAGCCGAGACCAGTCGATGAGGAAACAATCTCTCTAACAAATGATGCCAGGACACCTGGATATCCACATGCAAAAAAAAAAAAGAAGAAGAAGAAGTTGGAACTTTAACTCATATCGTATACAAAATTCAACTCAAAATGGATGGACAACTGAAAAAGTTCTAAAAGAAGTCTTAGAAACATAGGTATAAATTTTAATGACCTTGGATAGCAATGGATTCTTAGATATGACACCAAAAGCATGAGCAACAAAGAAAAATTAAATAAACTGATTCTAATCAAATTACAGATTATTGTGAATCAAAGGACATTATCAAGAACAATAAAAGTCAACATAGGGAGTGGGAGAAATGATTTGCAAATCATGTATCTGATAGGGATCTAGAATATATAAAGCAGTCTTACAGCTCAGCAACAAAAAGAGAAACAACCCAATTACAAAACAGAAAATAATATGAATAGTGGTGCCTCGGTGGCTCAGTCAGGTAAGCGTCTGACTTCACCTCAGGTCATGATCTCAGGATCCCATCCATGGGCTGAGCTCCATGTCAGCCTCTGGGCTGACAGCTCAGAACCTCAAACCTGCTTCAGATTCTGTGTCTCCCTCTCTCTACAGTTTCCCTGTTTATACTCTGTCTCTTTCTCAAAAATAAACAAACATTAAAAATAAAAAAGACTGAGTGCCTCAATAGGCTGAATGTCTGACTTTGGCTCTGGTCATGATCTTGAGGTTCATGAGTTCAAGCCCCACAATGGGCTTACTGCTATCAGCCTGTCAGCACAGAGCCTGCTTCAGATCCTGTGTCTCCCCTATCTTTGTCCCTCCCCCATCTGTACTCTCTCCCAAATATTTTTTTTTTAAAGATTATGAATAGCCTCTGTCCAAACATGCTCATGGCCAAAAGGCTCATGAAAAGAATGCTCAACATCACTCATCATTTGGGAAACAAATTAAAACAACAATGAAGTACCACTTCATACTCACTAGGATGGCTATAATTTAAAAATTCAGAAAAAAGTTAAGTGTTGGTGAGAATGAAAAGGAATTGGATCTCTCATACTTTGCTTGTAGGACTGTAAAAATGCTGCAGCCCCTATGAAAAACAGTTTGGGGTGGTTCCTCAAAAAGTTAAACACAGAATCACTAAATGACCCATCAATGCCACTCCTAGTATGTACTCCTCAAAACTGAAAAGAGATAAAACAGGTTCTTCTACAACAATGTTCACAGTAGCACAATTCAAAACAGTCAAAAGATAGAAACAATGCCAACATCCAATGTAATGTAATCTCTCTTGTATGCATGTGTACACGTACACACACACACACATACACACACGAATACTATGCAGCCATGAAGAGGACTGGAGTACTAATACAGGCAACAACACTGATGAACTTGAAAAACATTATGCCGAGAAAGAAGCCAGACTCAAAAGGCCATACGCTGTGTGATTATTATATTTAAGTAAAATACAAAAAGTAAATCCACAGAGACAAAAAGCGGATTCATGGTTGCCAGGGGCCCAGAAAGCAGTTTCTGCTCATGAAATTGTATTTTCTTTTAGGGTAATTAAAATGTTTTAGAAATTAGGGGCAATTAGGGGCACCTGGGTAGGTCAGTCACCTGAGCATTCAACTCTTGATTTCAACTCAGGTCATGATCTTGCAGTTTTGGGGATCAAGCCCCATGACTGGCTCTGCACTGATGATGCGGAGCCTGGTTAGGATTCTTTCTCTCTCACTCTCTCTGCCCCTCCCCTACTCACGAATGCACTCTCTCAAAATGAACTTTTTTAAAAAAATGTTTTGGGGATGCCTAGGTGGCTCAGTTGGTTAAGCATCAGACTTGGGCTCAGGTCATGATCTCACAGTTCTTGAGTTTTGAGTCCCTAATTGGGCTGTCTGCTCTCAGCACAGAGCCCACTTTAGATCCTCTGTGTCCCCCCTCTCTCTGCCCCTCCCCTGCTCACATTCTCTTTCTCATTCTCTATCTCCCAAAAATAAATATTAAAAATAAGTAAATAAAAAACAAAAAATGTTTTGGAAATTAACAGAAGTGGCAGTTGCACAATACTGTCAAAGGAGTAAATACCACCGAACTATGTATCTTAATATGGTAAATTTTATGCTATAGGAATTTTACCTCAATTTTAAGAAAAACGAATAAAAGATCCCTTCCTTCCTTCACAAACTGTACTTCAGGATAATGAAATAATTGATAAGGAATAGGTTCTCTTTATAGAAGTAATCCTGCTAGACAGGATGGGGTGGTGGGAATAAAAGAAGTAATGCTGCTAATACATAATTGATAGAATATCACAATTTATTCAACCTCTATTTAATAAAATAACAGTCTAGAGACTGGTCAACAGCCACTGATATCACAAAAAAAAGAAAAAAAACAAATAGCATATGCTTCATGAAGAGGTATATAACACCATGAAGTATTTTTAGCTGCCCCCACAATAAATTAAGTATTATCAAGCCTAACTACTAATGTACAGAAAACACATGGACCAAAGCAACGTGTTCACACACACACACATACACCATCCAATATACAATCAACAAAGTCTGCTGTTAGAAACCTGCAGGGCAAATGCCCAATATTTTTCCATAAGTAAACTGACAAGGAAATAAAGGGGGGGGGGTGATTACAAAGAGACCTAAGAGATATTTTAAGCAACTGTAATGTATGCACATTATGGATCCAGCTTATGGACCTTTTTTGGATACTGACTCATTCAAATATAAGAAGATAACATTTAGGAGTGTCTGGTGGCCCAGTCGGTTGGGCATCAGACTCTTGATTTTGGCTCAGGTCATGATCTCACAGTTCATGAGACCAAGTCCCACGTTGGGCTCTGCACTGACAGCATGGAGCCTGACTGGGATTCTCCCTCTCTCCCTCTCTCTCTGCCCCTCCCCAATGCTCGCAATCATGCACATTCTCTCTCTCTCTCTCAAAACACATATATAAACATTAAAAAATTAAGAGAAAGACAGAAACAGAAAAAGAAAACATTTAAAAGACAACCAGGAAAATTCGAAGATAATTGATGGCTTTAAGAAATTCTTGTCAATTTTTTTGTGTCCTAATATATTGTCTATTTTTTAAATAACCATGTGTGTCAGTGATTCCTCACAAAATTCAAAATAATCAGAAGAATGGGGTATGGAAAGGTATAAATGAAACAAGACTGGCCATGACTTGACCTCTGGTCGAGGTAGGTCCCTAGGGATTCTCCCTACTTTTTTGTAGGCTCAAAATTTCCCACAATAGGTATGTAATTTTTAAATATACCTGCAAAATTTTACCACTTAAAATCTTTAATGTCCATTCCCTCCTACTACTGCTGTCTTCAACCAGTCCCTCATCAATCTCTCCCTTAGACTTCAATAAAGCAGAGTCTCATCTTTGCAAGGTTTAGATTCTAAAGCAAAAAATAAGCATAATCAAAACTATCCTATGGATGGCTCAGTCAGTTGAGCCAATGCCTCGGCCCAGGTCATGACCTCATAGTTCATGAGTTCAAGCCCCACATCAGGCTCTGTGCTGACTGCTCAGAGTCTGGAACCTGCTTTGGATTCTGTGTCTCCCTCCCTCTCTGCCATTCCCCCATTTGCATTCTCTCTCTCTCTCAAAAATAAATAATAAACATTCAAGAAAAAAAAACTTTTAAAAACAAAACTATCCTTGGGGCACCTGGATGGCTCAGTCAGAAGAGCATGAAACTCCTGATCTCAGGGTCATGAGTTCAAGTTCACTCACGCTGGGTGTAGAGATTACTGAAAAGTAAATTTAAGGGGCGCCTGGGTGGCTTAGTCGGTTAAGTGTCCGACTTTCGCTTAGGTCATGATCTCGCAGTTTGTGGGTTCGGGCCCCATGTCAGGCTCTGTGCTGACTGCCAGCTCAGAGCCTGGAGCCTGTTTCAGTCTGTGACTCCCTCTCTCTCTGACCCTCCCCTGCTCACGCTGTCTCTCCCTCTCCTAGAAATAAATAAAACATTAAAAAAAAAAAAGTAAATTTAAAATTAGAAAAAGACATAGTATGCACATATAGTGGAATATTACTCAGCTATTGAAAAAAATGAAAGCTTGGGTGCCTGGGTGGCTCAGTCAGTTAAGCGTCTCACTTCGGCTCAGGTCATGATCTCACGGTTCGTGGGTTTGAGCCCCGCATCGGGCTCTGTGCTGACAGCTAGCTTAGAGCCTGGAGCCTGTTTCAGATTCTGTGTCTCCCTCTCTCTCTCACCCTCCCCTGCTCATGCTGTCTCTATCTCAGAAATAAAGAAGAAACATGTTTAAAAAAATTGTTTTAAAAAGAAATGAAAGTTTGTCATTTGCAACAACACAGATAGACCTAGCGTTATAATGCTAAGTGAAATAACTCAGTCAGAGGAAGACAAATACCATATTTCATTCATATGTGGAGTTTAATAAAGAGGAAAAAAGAGAAAAACCAAAAAAAAAAAAAACCTCTTAACTAAAGAGAATGAATGGCTATCAGAGAGGAGGTTGGGGGGCAGAGGGGTGGTATGAAATAGGCAAAGGGGAAAAAGAGGAACACTTATTAGGCTGCCTGGGTGGCTCAGTCAGTTAAGCACCTGACTCCTAATTTTGGCTTGGGTCACGATCTCATGGCATCTACCTAGGATTCCCTCTCCCCCTCTCCCTCTGCCTCTGCCCTTTCCCGACTCAGCTCTCAAAAGAAAACAAGTGTAATACTCCTGATGAGCATGTAGTAATATACAGAATTGCTGAATCGCTGTATTTCACACTTGAAACTAATATAACACTGTATGTTAACTATACTGGAATTACATTTTTTCTTAATTAAAAAAAAAAAAGAATAGTAAGTAACATCACGTCTTACCTGACCCCCTCAATAATATACTTCACATCTTTGTCAGTGACGACTGGGAAAGCCTTACAGTCATTCACAGGGAGTCCCATCAACATTTGCCCAGAGTGTATGCTCACTGGGTAAAATGGCAAACTGAATTCTCTCTAGAATTTATTTATTTATTTGCTTATATCTCCCTCCTATCCTCCAGGCTATACAATTGATTTCGAGTATGTTAAACGCACTCATAACTCAGGTCCACTATTCTTTTTTATAGCTGGTGTAGTGTCATATCCTTCCAATGCGTTCACCACAGTGCCATCAGAGTGATCTCTCTAGAACAGAAATCTCCTGTTATTCCTCGGCTTCAGTGCCTCCCCACAGAATCAAGTTGTGTACAGAAAAAGTGGGGGGTAGGGAGAGGGAAGCAAAGGAAGCAGAAAGGAAGGACAGGAGCAAGGGAGAGGGGACAGGATGACGACTTTGTGTATATTATCAGTTTCACCTCTCAGAAGGCCCACCATTCAAACCTCACAGTCTACTTCCCAATCATTTCCAATTCTTTGATATACTTGTATCTTTATCATTTGCTTCTCCTTCTGCCTCTAATACCCCAACCCCGCTTTTCACTTACTAACCTACGTTAAGCTTGTTAAGTATTTACTTACCTTTAACAACTGAAAACTATATACAGTAGCTGAGACTGAGAAAGTTAAAAGCTGCACTGGGAAATTCCTCATCCTAACTGCCAGAAAAAGAAAACCTAAACTAAAACTTGTAACATATTTTCCAGCAGGGGGATTAGGGGCATTAGATATTACAGAAGTTATTATCAGTACTGTACCATCAGGTACACTGTGCATTTCTGTCAACTATTCTAGAAATATAATTAGCATTTCTATAGGAAAATGCATTCCAGGTTCCAAAATAATTTACAAATCAATTTTGGAACACAGTTTAGTCAAAATCTTTTAAATACACATCAAATTTAGACTCTAACAAAGATGGCATTTCAAATCAGTGAAGAAAAGATGGACTGTTTAATAATGGTGATGGGACAAATGGAAGCATTTTAGTATCTAGGAAAAAATAAAGTTGGATCCATACCTCACATTGTATTACCTGGATACATTCCAAATGTATCAAAGATTAAACTGTAAAAAAAAAAGAAACCATAAAAATACTAGAGGAAAATGTGAAAGAATTATTTTACTAACTTTGGCGTACAGAAGGCCTTTCTAACTAATGGTTCAAAATACAAAAGCCATGAAAGGCAAGATTAACAAATTCACCTAAATAAAAATCAGAAGCTTCTGCCTGGTCAAGAGCCCAACAAGACTAACAACTGGGGAAACCTAGTCCGAGTCATATCACAAAAGCCTAACAAATGAGGGAGTCCTATGAAAGCTCCAACAAATCAAAAAGAAAATGATCAGCAACCAAAGAGAAAAAACATATTAACAGACCACAAAGAGAAAAATAACAAATTGCTTTTAAAAATGTTAAGATGCTCAGCTTTACTCAAAATAAGAGAAATGCAAAATAACTGCTCTGAGATACCAATTTTCACCTACTGGATTCCAAAAGTTATGGAGAACAAGGTTTTCATTCATTGCTGCTGGAAACATAAATTGGTACAATCACTAGGGAGAATAATTTGGGAATATCTATCAAATTAGCTGCAAAATCCCTTTGACCCAACAGTTCCACCCCTGGGAATTAATAATCCTACAGATATAAATGCATATAAGCAAAATGATATGTATACAAGCATTAGTCATAAAAGCAGATCAGAAAGTCTATAAAAGAAAGCTTTATACCATTAATAGATAATTTGTTCAGTGAAAAAATTAAGAGACTTAAAAATCAAGAGAAAATATTTGTTAATTCATATTTATTTCTATCTGCAAAAGTAAAAAACCTAGAAGAATATGCAAAGAAGTAATAACAGCAATTATATCAATAGCAGGAAAGTTGCTGAGAAATTAGGCAGACGGTGAACAGGAATAGGAGAAAGGGTTTCTAACATTTTAAAAATTTTGTGCAATGTGACTTTATAACACAGTCTAACCATTAAGTTTGTATGCAAATAAATTTATGTAGAGCTAGACAAAAAAATTTTCTTTTTCCATTTCATTTACTAACATCATTACTCTATCCAAAAATGCTTTAGAAGTGGCTGCCCAAAATGGAAGCGTAAGCAGCTATAACCTCTACTTTTAGGAGTTTCTTCATCAGTCACTTTTCACAGTATGCACAGTTTAATACATTCACGTCTACATATTTAAGAATGGCACTGAGCTATAAAGAAACACGGATTTCTCACAGGAAAATAACTAAGAATGGAGATATAAATGAGAAATACACAAGGGTCCTCAGGAAAGCACACCAAACTTGAAAGACAGGAAGTCAGTATTTCTTTATATTCAAGCAACAAAATTCCTCAGGGTATTAAAATTAAGAATGCACCAGAAATAATCATCTATCTAGCAATACACAAAAGAGAGGAGAAAAAAGACTCTAAAACACTAGAGTTTAGCTCTAGCAACAAAAAAACTGGCTTATTTTTCCAAAACTAATTTCTAATATAAAAAACTGAACCCATTTTAAAAAAATGAAGATTTTAATTAGATGTGGACCATTCTGCACAAAAAAAGTGCTTAAGAGTTTGCCTACAAAGTAGGAAAAAAAAATCCATAAATTACATCCACTACTATTATTATAACTATTTGAGTGGTAAACATTTAATTTGATATTATAACAAGAACAGCCAGATATTTTTAAATACCCCCCACTCTACTTATCAATAAAAAATTTTTCAAAAATCTCTGTACTTACCCCCATTATCTGTTCTTTTTAAAGCTCCATCCTTATGAGGACACAGTTCACATCTCTATGTAAAAAAAAAAAAGAAAAAACAAAGATTTTTCAGACTACCAAACTACAACATCTTCCCTGTAACTTCAGAACTATTAAAAACATGGGACTACTTACCACAAAGGGATTTCAAAACATTCCTCGCAAAGTAATTCTCCTCTAGGTGTGATCTTCCACAGAACACCTTATATTTATACACACACACACACACGTGTGTACATAAATATATTTTTTAAGTAATTTCTACACCCAGCGTGGGATGTGAACTCACAACCCACATATCAAGAGTCGCATGCTCTGACTGAACCAGCCAGTAGCCCCATCAGGTAACGACTTTACAAAAGTATGACTCAACTTTTACATTCCTGCCATGATTTTTGTAACATTAATAAATACAAAGAGGGTGCTGGAGCACACTTTTTAACATCTGCCTCTACCCCTTTGCTTTCTGTGTAGCCTTAGCTAGTATTATTATAGTCAGTTAGGTTTGGTTTCTCCTAAAATAAAGAGCCAAAGTCAAAAACTTAGAATTTTTATTTAAATGAGAAGGCATGATCTCACACATGCTAACTTTCTGGAAAGAAGAAACCGCTCTAGTTATTCTACTTACTCTTATCACTCACACACAATGATACTCAGAAGTGGTTATGGATCCCTACCATCCCCACAATTTAAATAACCAGAAACAGGGACTCCTGGGTGGCTCAGTCAGTTGAGCGTCTGACTTCAGCTCAGGTCAAGGTTTCATGGTTAGTGGGTTCAAGCCCCACGTCGGGCTCTGTGCTGACAGCCAGCTCAGAGCCTGGAGCCTGTTTCAGATTCTGTACCTCCCTCTCTCTCTCTGACCATCTCCTGCTCACACTGTCTCTCTCTCTCTCTCAGAAATAAATGAAAACATTAAAGAAACATTTTTAATAAAAAAACCATAAATAAACACAGAGCTAATACAATCATTTATTTTCACTACTACTAAGAGAACAGATATAATTATAAAAATGAGAAACAGAGTAAGTTTCAGTGGCATTGTCTTACTATTATGAACAATATGTGCCGAAGGTCACATTTGAGTGTTTATTATTTGTACCCTACATTGCTGCTAATCAAAGAGGTTTTGCAGTATATAATATACTAAAATAAACAAATTCACAAAGGAAAATAAGAGAAAGACAAAAAGCACCCCTTAGTATTTTTAATTAAAGAAAAGTAGATGCAACAAATATGGAAAAACATTTCAGGCGCCTAGGTAGTTCAGTTGGTTAAGCATCCAACTTCAGCTCAGGTCACAATCTCTCGGTTCAGGAGTTTAAGCCCTGCATCGGGTTCTGTGCTGACAGCTCAGAGCCTGGAGCCTACTTTGGATTCTGTGTGTCCCTCTCTCTCTGCCTCTCCACTGCTCACTCTCGCTCTCTCTCTCTCGAAAATAAACATTTGGGGAAAAAACAGAAAATATTTAGTCTCACTTATACCAAAGAAATATAAAACTATAAAAATTATGAAATAATACGCATTTTAACCACTAACTTAATAAAGCTTTCCTTTTTTTAAATCTTATTTTATTTTTACTTTTTTATCTTTTAAGTTTATTTATTTGACAGATAGAGACAGCATGAGTGGGGGAGGGGCAGAGAGAGACACACAGAATCCCAAAGCAGGAGCTCAGAGCCTGACGCGGGGATTGAACCCACAGACTGCAGGATCATGAACTGAGCCGAAGTCAGACACCCAACCAACTGAACCACCCAGGCGCCCCATTATTTTTTTTTTTAATATTTATTTCTTATCTTTGAGAGAGAGAGACAGAGTGTGAGTGGGGGAGGGGTAGAGAGAGAGGGAGACAGAGAATCAGAAGCAGGTGCCAGGCTCTAGCTGTCAGCACAAAGCCTAATGTGGGGCCTGAACTCACAAACCATGAGATCACGACCTGAGCTGAAGTCGCATGCTTAACAGACTTTTAAAAAATTCTTTAATATTTATTTATTATTTTTGAGAGAGTTTTTAATCTTATTTTTAGGTTTATTTTTATTTATTTTGCGAGCAAGAAGGGGAGAGGGAGAGAGAGAGGGACACAGAATCCCAAGCAGACTTCTCACTATCAGCAAGGACTGAGGCTTGAACTCACAAACGTGAGATCATGACCTGAGTTGAAATGAAGATCTGGAAGCATATGACTGATTCAGGTGCTCCCCCTTTTTTTAAGTTTGGTTTTTTTTCTTAGTAATCTCTACACCCAACATGAGGCTTGAACTCAAAACCCCCAAATCAAGAGTCAAATATTCTCCCAAGAGAGCCAGCCAGGCACCCCTAGCAGAGTTTTTTTTTTTAAAAGATAATTCCTAGGGGCACCTGGGTGGCTTAGTCGGTTAAGTGTCCGACTTTCGCTTGGGTCATGATCTAGCGGTTCGTGGGTTCAAGGCCCGCGTCGGGCTCTGTGCTGACTGCCAGCTCAGAGCCTGGAGCCTGTTTCAGTCTGTGACTCCCTCTCTCTCTGACCCTCCCCTGCTCACGCTGTCTCTCTCTCTCCTAGAAATAAATAAAACATTAAAAAAATAAAAAAAAATAAAAAATGAAGAGAGTATAAGTCAGCTGTAAGATAACTTCAAATGGCCAAATATACTTGAATTTGGAGCCACTAACGAGGACATAATGCAGGTGGAAAAAAAAACAGGAAAAATGTCAACAACTTGCCATTATTTAATGATATTATTAACACATAGAACAAAAGCACTCTTTAAACACCAAGCAAGAGAAACATACAGAAATTAAACTGTGTGTCAACTATATCGAAAGAAAGATTACATCATGGAGTATCAAAATAAAGTAAAAATGGTTATATTAATATCACTCAAAACAGATTTAAAAATGAATATTATCAAAAAAAGATTTTTTCACAAGATAGTGGGTTTAACAAAGGTGAAGTCTACCAAATATTTAAAGAAAAGTTAGTATCTTTTCTTCTCAAACTATTACCAAAAAAAAAAAAAAAAAAGAAAAAGAAAAAGAAAAAGAGGAAGGAAGGCATCCATGCTTCCATGGCTCTGTGCTTACTGCCAGCTTGGAGCCTGGAGCCTGTTTCGGATTCTGTGTCTCCCTATCTCTCTGACCCTCCCTGTTCACACTGTCTCTTTCTCTCTCTCAGAAATAAATAAAACATTAAAACTTTAAAAAAAAAAAAAGAAAAAAGAAAAAAAAGATGTCAACATGGAGATATTTGTAATTTTAACATCGGACAGATGTTATAATTATCTTATCATTATTAAGAAAGACAGCATGAGTAGGGGTGAGTCAAAGAGAAGAGGGGGACAGAGGATCTGAAGCAGGCTCTGAGCTGGCATCAGTGAACCTGATGTGGGGCTCAAATTCACCAACCATGAGATCATGACCTGGGTCGAAGTTGGATATTCAACCAACTGAGCCACTAAGGCACCCCAGATTATAGCACCTTCTGATAAAGATTTTTAAAAAATTATTTTTAAGAGAGAGAGACAAAGTGTGAGCAGGGGAAGAGCAGAAAGAGAGAGAAAGACACAGAATCCGAAGCAGGCTCCAGACAGAGCTGTCAGCACAGAACCCAATGTGCTGCTTGAACCCATGAACCATGAGACCATGACCTGAGATAAAGTCGGACATTCAACCAACTGAGCCACCTGGGTGCCCACTGATGAAAAGTTAAAACACCCATAATAAAAATTACTCAATGAGGAGTGTCTGGCTGGTGCAGTCAGTAGAGCATGCAACTCTTGATCTCAGGATTATAAATTCAAGCCCCACACTGGGTATGGAGATTACTTAAATCTTTTTTATTTTAAATAATTCCAGGGACACCTGGGCGGTTCAGTCAGTTAAACATCTGGCTCTTAATCTCAGCTGGCTCTTAATCTCAGCTGGGGTCATGATCTCACAATTCTTGGGCTAAGCCCTGCACCAGGCTCTGCACTGACAATGCAGAGCCTGCATGGGATTCTCTCTCCCGCTCTCTCTGCCCCTTCCCTGCTTGCTCTCTCTCTCTCCAATATATAAACTTAAAAATTTTTTTAAATAATAAAGTATTCCAGATACAAACACAGAAATGAAATCTAGAAAGGTGCAGCAAAAATCTAAAATATAAAGAACCAAGTGGAAATTCTTAGAACTGAGAAGTACAATAAACAAAATAAAGAGCTCAATACATGACTTCAATAGCAGAATCAAGGAAAAAGACTAAAAGAATCCATGAACTAGAGATATAACAATTAAAATTATTCAATATAAGTAACAGATTGTGAAGAAGAAACAAAAGCGAACAGACCCTCAAGGATCTTTGGGTCTATAACACAAAATCTTAACATTTATGTCATCAGTCTCAAGAAGAAAAGGAAATAGAAAAGGGACTGAAAAAGTACTCAAATGGGGCACCTGGGTGTCTCAGTTGGTTGCGCGTCGGACTTTGGCTCAGGTCATGGTCACAGTTTGTGGGTTCGAGGCCACAAACTCTTTGCTGACAACTCAGAGCCTGGAGCCTGCTTTGCATTGTGTCTCCCTCTCTCTCTCTGCCCCTTCCCCACTTGTGCTCTCCCTCTCTCTTTCTCTCAAAAATAAACATTAAAAATTTTTTTTGATCAGTTAATGAAAAAGAAAGAAACCACAGAGGCAAGAAAATGACACAACAATGAAAGACAGAAGTTGTGAAGAAAATGAAAATACAACATACTAAAATTTATGGGACATTGCTAAACCAGTGATAAGAGGGAAACTTATAACCATGCACAGAAAAGTCAGAGTCTCAAATCAATAATTGAAACCTCTACCTCAAGAAACTAAAAAAAGAGCAAAATAAACCCAAAGCAAGCAGAAAGCAGGTAAAAATCAATGAAATTTAAAATAGAAAAAAAAAAGAAAAATCAACAAAACAAGTAAGGAGCTACTTCTCTGAAAAGATCAATAAAATGGATAAATGTCTAGCAACACTGACCAAGAAAAGGAAAGAAGACAAATCACCAGTACCAGAAGTGTACCTGGGATATCACACAAACCCTGCAGACATCCAAAAGATCATCAGGGAATACCGTCAACTTCACAGGCATAACTAACAGCTTAGATTAGATGGATCCCTTCCTTGAAAAACACAAACAACTCTGACTCACCAATTATGAAACTGGTAATGTGAATAACCCTGTAACTATTTTTAAAGTTTACTTTTTTTCTTTCTTTTTTCCTTTAGTAATCTCTACACCCAACTTGAATTCATGACCGCAAAATCAAGAGTCATATGTTTTTCCAACTGAGCTAGCCAGGAGCTCCTAGCCCCAAAACTATTTTTAAATTTTAATTTGTACCTTAAAACCTACCAAAACAGAGGGGCGCCTGGGTGGCTCAGTTGCCTAAGCATCCACCTTCGGCTCAGGTCATGATCTCGCAGTTCGTGAGTTCAAACCACACGTCAGGCTCAGTGCTGACCACTCAGAGCCTGGAGCCTGCTTTGAATTCTGTGTCTCCCTCTCTCTCTGCCCCTCCCCCACTCACACTCCGTCTCTCTCTCTCAAGAAATAAACAAACATTTAAAAAAAAGTTTTTTTTAACTACCAAAAAAGAAACATGAACGTCTGGATAGTTTCAGTGGACAACTGTACCAACCATCTAAAGAATTAATACCAATTCTATACATCTCTTCCAGAAAACAGAAAAAGCAGCATTTTTCCCAACTCATTCTACGAAGCTAGTGTTACTCCAACACCAAAATCATGGAGTATGAAAAGAGAAAACTAGAGACCATTATCTCTCATGACTAGAGATACAAAAATCCTTAACAAAATATAAATAGAATCCTATAACACATGAAGAGAGGTACCATATCAAACAGGGCTTACTCCACTTGTTATACATTCAAAATCAATGAACAGAGGCGCCTGGGTGGCTCAGTTAGTTAAGGGACCAACTTCGGCTCAGGTCATGATCTCACGGTTTGTAGGTTCGAGCCCCATGTCAGGCTCTATGCGGACAGTTAGTTCAGAGCCTGGAGCCTGTTTCAGATTCTGTGTCTCCCTCTCTGACCCTCCCTGCTCACANGACTTTTTTAAATAAATAAGAAAAATAGAAATACAATGCAGGTACACTTCCTCAACTTCACATAGATATCTACAAAAAACCCTACAGTAGTTTTCATCATCTACAAAAAGCCTACTTAGTGGTTTGCATCATGGAGTGAATGCTTTCTCTAGAGGTCTTAAATCTTAAATCCAAACCATGCTGAAATTTCTAGCCAGAACAATTAGGCAAGCATTAAAGGCATACAAATAGAGAAGGAAGAAATAGGGGCACCTGGGTGGCTCAGTCAGTTGAGTGTCTGGCTTTGGCTCAGGTCATGATCTCACGGTTCATGGGTTCCAGTCCTGAGTCAGACTCTGTGCTGACAGCTCAGACCCTGGA
The DNA here is from genome assembly GCF_008692635.1 of Crocuta crocuta. NCBI lineage: Eukaryota > Metazoa > Chordata > Mammalia > Carnivora > Hyaenidae > Crocuta > Crocuta crocuta. The sequence goes on from NW_027531522.1 coordinate 4,858,011, forward strand.
GCCTATCTCTGGATTCTGTGTCTCCCTCTCTCTCTTGCCCTCCCCTGCTCACGCTCTCTCTCTCTCTCTCTCTCTCTCTCTCAAATTACATAAAACATTTAAAAAAATTTTAAGGAAGAAATTAAAATAACCCTATCTGCAGATGACACAATTACCTACATAGAAAATCCCAAGGAATCTATAATAAAACTCCTATAATTCATAAATGAATTCAGCAAGTTTGCAAGATCTAAGATAAATATAAAAATCAGGGGCGCGGGGAGCCTGGGTGGCTCAGTCGATTGGGCAGCCAACATCGGCTCAGGTCATGATCTCACAGTTTCTGGGTTTGAGCCCCGCGTGAGGCTCTGTGCTAACAGCCAGCTCAGAGCCTGGAGCCTGTTTCAGATTCTGTGTCTCCCTCTCTCTGACCCTCCCCTTCTCATGCTGTCCCTGTCTCTCAGAAATAAATAAAACGTTGAATGAATGAATGAATGAATGAATGAATGAATGAATGAATAAAAATAAATCAGGGTCGCTTGGGTGGCTCAGTTGGTTAAGTGTCCAACTTCAGCTCAGGTCATGATCTCACAGTTCGTGGGCACCAGCCCCATGTCAGGCTCTGTGCTGAATGCTTGCTCAGAGCCTGGAGCCTGCTTTGGATTCTGTGTCTCCTTCTCTCTCTGCCCACCCCCCCAACTCACGCTGTCTCTCTCTGTCTCTCAAAAATAAATAAATGTAAAACAAATATTCTCTTAAATATATAAAAATGAATTGTTCCTCCCATGTACTACTAATAAATACCATGATACCAAAATTAAACATTCAATACTATTTTCAATTGCTTCCCAAAAAATTAAATACTTAGGGATAAATCCACAAAACATGTATAGGACTTGTAGGCTGAAAACTACATAAAAGTGCCAAAAGAGGGGTGCCTATGTGGCTCAGTCAGTTAAGTGTCTGACTTCAGCTTAGGTCATGATCTTGCAGACCATGAGTTCAAGCCTGTGCTGACAGCTCAGAGCCTGGAGCCTGCTTCAGATTCTGTGTCTCCCTCTCTCTCTGCGCCTCCCCAGCTCGCATGCTCTCGCATGCACTCTCTCTCTCAAAAATACACAAACATTGAGGGGCGGGGGGCCTGCTTTGGGTTCTGTGTCTCCCTCTCACTGCCCCTCTCTGTCTCGGGCTCTGTCTCTCTCGCTCTCTCTCAAAAATAAATAAAACCTAAAAAAAAACTAATTATTCTACTTCAACAACAAAAGGACAAATGACCCAATTACAAAATGAGCAAAAAAATTAAATAGGCATTTCTCAAAAGATTTACAAATGGCCAAAAAGCACATTTTGAAAAGACGCCCAGCATCACTATAGGAAGATACAAATCAAAACCACAAGATACCGCTTCACACCATTAATATGGCTTTAATTTCAAAACAAATAAAACCGAAAATAGAGAGAGCTGGAGAGGATTTGGAGAAACTAGAACTCTCACACACTGTTGATAGAAATGTAAAATAGTACAGGGTCTGGGAAAAACATTTCAGCGCTTCCTCAGAAAGCTGAACACTTGGGGCGCCTGGGTGGCTTAGTCGGTTAAGCGACCGACTTTCGCTTAGGTCATGATCTCGCGGTTCGTGGGTTCGAGCCCCGTGTCGGGCTCTGTGCTGACTGCCAGCTCAGAGCCTGGAGCCTGTTTCAGTCTGTGACTCCCTCTCTCTCTGACCCTCCCTTGCTCACACTGTCTCTCTCTCTCTCTCTCTCTCCTAGAAATAAATAAAACATTAAAAAAAAATAAAAAATTTAAAAAAAAAAAAGAAAGCTGAACACAGAGTGCCTCAGTGGCCCAGTCGGTTAAGTGTCTGAGTCTTGATTCTGGCTCAGGTCACGATCTCACCTTTTGTGAGTTCAAGCCTCGCACTGGGCTCTGCATTGATAGTGCAGAGCCTGCTTGGAATTCTCTCATGCTCTCTCGCTCGCTCGCCCGCGCTCTCTCTCTGCCCTTATCATGCATGCCCTCTCTCTCAAAATAAAGAACCTTATTATGAAAGAGTCGAACATAGAATTATAATATCCAACAATTTCACCCCAATATATAACAGAAAAAAAAGACAGACTCACCAGTGTTCAACAGCAGCATTATTCACAACAGTCAAAAAGTAACAACAACCCAAATATCCATCGATAGATAAATGCATAAACAAAATGTGGTACATATATATATGCAATTAAATACTACTCAGCCATAAAAAGAAAGTAAATTCTGGGGATGCATGGGTGGCTCAGTTGGTTAAGCCTCTGACTCTTGATTTCAGCTCAGATCGTGACCTCACCATTCCTGAGACTGAGTTGGGCTCTGCGCTGTTAGCAGAGCCTGCTTGTGATTCTCTCTCCTCCTCTCTTTCTGCCCCTCCCCACTCACACACACATTCTCTCTCTCTCTCTCTCTCTCTCTCTCAAAATAAATATACTTTAAAAAAAAGTAAATTCTGGGAGTGTTTGGATGGCTCAGTCAGTTAAGCTGTTAAGCATCAGACTTTGGCTCAGGGCATGATCTCAGTTTGTCAGTTCAGGCCCCGCTTCGTGCTCTGTGCTGACAGCTCAGAGCCTGGAGCCTGCATCAGATTCTGTGTCTCCTTTCTCTGTCTCTCTGCCCTCCACCACTAGCATTCTGTCTCTCTCAAAAATAAGTATTAAAAAAATCTTTTTGATAAAAAATAAAATGAAAAAAATTTTTTAAAGAATAAAATAGGGGCGTCTGAGTGGCTCAGTCAGTTGAGTGTCCAACTTCAGCTCAGGTCATGATCTCACGGTTCGAGGGTTTGAGCCCCGTGTAAGGCTCTGTGCTGAATGCTTGCTCAGAGACTGGAGACTGTTTCGGATTCTGTGTCTCCCTCTCTCTCTGCCCCTCCCCAACTCATGCTCTATCTCACTCTGTCTCTCAAAAAGATGTAAATGTAAAAAAATATTTTTAATTAAATAAATAAATAATAAAATAGATTAACTACTAACATAGAGAAGCCATATCCAAGTCACAAGTGAGAAAATCCATATGGCCTATAAATACACAGAAAGGTACTCACCATTGTTAGTAATAAGAAAACTGCAATTAAAAATCACAGCGAGATACTACCATACAAATACCAAAACGACTAAGAGGAAGACTGACATACTTCACATTTGTTGAGGATGTGGACAAAGCGAAGAAATCATTCACTTGTAGGAAAATAAACTGAAACACCACTTCTGAAAATGAACTGGCCTTCCTGACAATCTCACACCTCCACTTCTAAGTATATACCTTGGAGCAGTGTTTCTTTTCTTTTTTTTTTTAAGTTCATTTATTTTGAGAGAGAAAGAGTGTGAATGAAAGTGAGAGAGGGGCAGAGAGAGGGGAGGGAGAGAAAACCCCAAGCACCTCCAAGGGACCAGCACAGAGCCCCACAGGGGGCTCTAACCTATGAACCCTGAGATCATGACAGGAGCCAAAATCAAGAGTTGGACACTTAGCTTAATAGACTGAACCACGCAGACACCCCCTGGAGCAGAGTTTCTAAAACTCTTCTGACCGTGAACCACTCTAAGAAATAGGTTCTATATTGCAACTCCATATACAAATACTAGATACTGAAAACACACTGTCAACTTTTTTTTGTTCATTTTTTAATGTTGGTTGCTCCCTACCAACCTGATGTTACAGCCCCTTCTGGAGCATGCCAAGCCGTCTGAGGAGCAAGCTAGAGAAATTCCTGCATGTATACAAAAATACTCGTAATAGGTGTTCATAGTACAAAACAGATAAAAATCTCTGTCAACAGCAGAATGTGTAATTTCACAACCTGAAATATTATACAACAATAAGAATAAATCAACTATAGCTTCATACACCAAACAGATTAATCTCAAAAACATACTGTGAATCAAAAAAAAAAAAAAAAAAAAAAACAACCAAAAAACATTTAGGGGCGCCTGGGTGACTTAGTCAGTTAAGCATCTGACTTCAGTTTTGGTCATGATCTCACGGTTTGAGTTCAAGCCCCGCGTTGGGCTCTGTGTTGACAGCTCAGAGCCTGGAGGCTGCTTCAGATTCTGTGTCCCCCGCCCCTCACTCTCTGACCCTCTCCCACTTGTGCGCTCTCTCAAATAAACTTAAAAAAAATAATTAATGTATAATTCTATTCACAGAAAGTTCAAAACTGTCACAACTTATACTGTGTAGAAATTAAACTGAAGAAAAGAACAATTAATACAAAACTCAGTAAAGTGCTTCCTTCAGGCTAAGTAGAAAATCTGATCAGACGAGGGCAAACAGAGGTCAAAGGTATGGGCAATGCTCTGCTTATTAAGCTTGGTTGACAAGTATGTGGATATTCATTTTATCATTTCATCTTAATTGTCCATCTACTGGTTACAATTAAGAGTTAGTTAAGAAAACCCTACACACTCGCACACGTGCACGCGCGCGCGCACACACACACGAGTTAATTAAAATGCATAAGGTTGGTCCATAAAAATTAAAAGTATGTTTGGATGAGTAAATTATTAATCCTCTTATATCCTATAATATATGGCTATTTGTTCAAATGACAAAAGAAAAATACTCTGACAGATGCTATCACATATATCAAAGACAACCAGAGGATGGGGTATGTTCCAGAGAGAAAACTCAACACTTCCTAAAANGAGAAAAAACCCAACATTTCCTAAAACAAAAAAAAAAAAATCAGTTACCAAAAGCCGTCAAGCAGCCATAAATATTAATGTGTTGACAAAGAAGTGACTATTAAAAAAACTTCTGGAGGGGCACCTGGGTGGCTCAGTCGGTTAAGTGTCCGACTTCGGCTCAGGTCATGATCTCATGGTTCATGGGTTCGAGCCCCGCGTTGGGCTCTGTGCTGACAGCTAGCTCAGACCCTGAAGCCTGCTTCAGACTCTGTCTCCCTCTCTCTGACCCTCCCCTACTCACACTGTCTCTGTCTCTCAGAAATAAATAAAACATCAAAAAAAAATTTTTTTTAACTGGAAAGTCTAAGTAAAGCAAAATTTTCATAAACAGTGATTCAGCTCATTTAAATTTCTCCTTCCTAATTTTAAAGACAAAGAAAGTTAAGTAGGAACAAGATGTTAAAATGTACACATATAAAGAGTAAAAACCTCAGGAAAAAATCCAACCATGAAGAAATAGTGTCTTTTGCTTTTTTTTTTATTTTTTTTTTATTTTTTTTTTATTTTTTTTATTTTTTTATTTTTTTAATATTTTTTATTTATTTCTAGGAGAGAGAGAGAGAGAGAGACAGCGTGAGCAGGGGAGGGTCAGAGAGAGAGGGAGTCACAGACTGAACCAGGCTCCAGGCTCTGAGCTGGCAGTCAGCACAGAGCCCGATGCGGGGCTCGAACCCACGAACCGCGAGATCATGACCTGAGCTGAAGTCCAACGCTTAACCGATTGAGCCGCCCAAGCAACCCTTAAAGATTTTATTTTCAAGTAATCTCTATACCTAATGAGGAGCTCAACCCGTGAGCCCTGAGATCAAGAGCCGCATGCTCAGGGTGCCTGGGTGGCTCAGTCAGTTGGGCATCTGACTTCAGCACAGGTCATGATCTCACAGTTCGTGGGTTTGAGCCCCGCGTCGGGCTCTGTGCTGACAGCTAGCTCGGAGCCTGGAGCCTGTCTTCGGATTCTGTGTCTCCTTCTCTCTCTGACCCTCCCCCATTCATGCTGTCTCTCTCTCTCTCTCTCAAAAATAAATAAAACAAATAAAACATTAAAAAACTTAAAAAAAAAAAAAAAAAAGAGCCGCATGCTCCAGCAACTGAGCCAGGCAAGCACCCAGGAAAAGCGTCCTTATAACTGATAACACCCAGCTGACCCTTAAACAACATGGAGATGATGGGTGCCAACTTCCATGCAGTCAGAAATCCACACACAACTTCTGAATCCCCAAGAACTTTACTAATTGTCTACTGTTGACCAAAAGCTTTACCACAATAGCCAACATATATTTTATGTTACATATATTAAATACTGTCTTATTGTCTGACACCATATTGTCTTACAATGAAGAGAAAAGACGAGAGGCCTGGGGAGCTCAGTCGGTGGAGCAATGGACTCTTGATTTTGGCTCACGTCCTACTCTCCCTGTCATGAGACTGAGCCCCATGTTGGGATCTGTGCGGAGGATAGAACCCATTTGGGATTTTCTCTCCCTGTCTCTCTGCCTCTCCCCTGCTTGCACACACATTCTTTGTCTCAATATAAGTAAGTCAACATTTTTTAAAGAGAGAGAAAAGAAATATTAAGAAAAGCGTAAGAAAAATAAAATACATTTACACTACTGTATTTACCAAAAATATCCAAGTATAAATAAACTCCGTTCAAACCCAAGGGTCAACTATATTTCCTAATCTCACCACATTGATACTCTTTCATTCTTCTCTTGTTTTAAAATAACATCAAAATGAAGATATTCGCATATACATGCGTATTAACACTTCTGGTTACTTGCTTCAACTATAATCTGTAATACAGCGTAACACTTAAGAGCATCATCTCAAGGGCCACCTGTGTGGCTCATTCAGTTGAGCATCCAACTTCAGCTCAGATCATGGTCTCGCGGTTCATGAGTTTCATGAGTTCGAGCCCTGCACTGATTGGGCTCTGCGCTGACAGCACAGAGCCCACTTCAGATCCTCTGTCCCCTTCTCTCTGCCCCTCCCTGGCTTGCACTATCTCTCTCACTGCCTCAAAAATAAATAAACATTAAAAAAAAAAAATTAAAGGGGCGCCTGGGTGGCTTAATCGGTTAAGCGTCCGACTTCAACTCAGGTCATGATCTCACAGTTCGTGGGTTCGATCCCCGCATCAGGCTCTGTGCTGACAGCCAGCTCAGAGCCTGGAGCCTGTTTCAGATTCTTTGTCTCCCCCTCTCTCTGACCCTCCCCCGTTCACGCTGTCTGTCTCTCTCTCTCTCAGAAATAAATAAAAACATTTAAATAATAAAACAAAAACAAAACAAAAAAGAGCATCATCTCTGGAGTGCCCAGGGTTCAAAGCCTGGCTCACCCAATGAACAAATTACTAAACCTCTCTATGCCTCAAGTTGCCTCATCATTTAAAAACAAGACATAAAAATAGTACCTATTTAACCGTCCTGTTGAAAGTAAAATTATATATTCCTTTATATAAAGCACCTCACAGTACATGGCACATAAACAGCTTCTTGCATTCCTGCAGATCAGGAAACTGAGGCTCAGAATATAAAGTCGCCCAGTCACGTATCTAGTCCCCTGGACTCCAAGCCCATGATCTTAACTATCATTAGATCATTAACTATCATTAGATCATGATCATTACTATCACACTACCTCAATGTCTCTGGGTCAAGATTATGGTTGTTTTTTTCCTCAAAAATGAGCATGCCTACACTTAGTAAGCAAAATCCCAGAGCAAATTTTCTTAAGATAGAAAAGCACCCAGAGAACACAAACGCACTGGTGGCACCTGAGAAGAGCATGTAGAAAGTACTCTTTTGGAGTTGTGTGTCTGCTCATAGCTATATAGAAGACACGGTAGAGAATGCTAAGAAGAGAGGTAGGGACAATACAGATGGAAAAAGACTTTGTGTCTTGTTAGGGCGGCTGTAATTTCTACTTGGCTCTACAGCAATACCATAACTTTCTCTTTTTTTGGTAAGTTTATTTATTTATTTAAGTAATCTCTACACCCAATGGTGGAGCTCGAACTCATGACCCCTGAGACCAAGAGTTGCTTGCTCTTCTGACTAAGCCAACCAGATGCCCCATAGCACCATAACTGTCTGACCCCACCACATAACTACAGATGTACTTTGGTTTTTTTTTTTCTTTTCAGTTAATTTATTTAGAGAGATAGAAAGAGAACCTCAAGCAGGCTCTGTACTGCTAGCATGGAGTCTGACATGGAGCTCGATCCCACAACCCTGGGACCATGACCTGAGCCAAAATCAAGAATCAGACACTCAAACAAATGAGCCATCCAGGCGTCCGGACTTTTTTGTTTTTCTTTTTTAAAGTAAACTCTGCCCAACGTGGGGCTCAATCTCACAACGCTGAGATTAAGAACTGCATGTTCTGCCCGCTGGTCCGGCTAGGCACCCCTAGGCTTTTATCACTGTTGGGGACAAGGGTGTTGAGGAAGGGGATTTACCCAGCCATCCTCCATGCATAAATTAAATGTGTCAGGACTTCCTGCCCAGTCAGTAGAGCATGCAAATTGGGGTCATGATCTCAAGCCCCACACGGGGCAAAGAAATGACTTCAAAAAAAAAAAAACGGTCAGTGGGGAGCCTGGGTGGTTCAGATGGTTGAGCGTCAGGCTCCAGCTCAGGTCATGCATGGTTTGTGAGTTCAAGCCCCATATCAGGCTCCGTGCTGACAGCTCAGAGCCTGGAGCCTGTGTCAGATCCTGTGTCTCCCTCTCTCTGTACTGCCCCTACCTGCACTCTGTCTCCCTCTCTCCAAAATAAACAAACATTACATTTTAAAAAGAAAGAAAGGAAGGAAGGAAGGAAGGAAGGAAGGAAGGAAGGCAGGCAGGCAGGCAGGCAGGCAGGCAGGCAAACAGACTATAGGAAACTGGGAAAGGCAATCACATATGCATTATAGGAGATCATCTTGAAACAGATAGACTCTACTAAAAAGAAAAGAAGCAAAAAGAGAGAAGTTAACTACAAGTATGTATAACATGCTACATTTTGTAGAAAGGAAATAAAAACAAGAGTCTATATATGTAAAGCATATACTTACATAAACTAAAAAAATGAATTAAAAAATAGTAATAATGGGAAGTTGGAAAGCAAACCGAGGCATATAAGAGGTTTAGGAAGAAAATTTTTCACTGTTTTATCTTCCTCCCCCCAAGATTTTATTTTTAAGTAATCTCTACATCCAACATGGGGCTTGAACTCACAACACCAAGATCAAGAATCACCTGCTTCATGGACTGACCCAGCCAAGTGTCCCCACTGTTTATCTTTTTGTATTTTTGAACCATGTCAACATATCACCTTACCAGAAACTAAGTTCAGTCAAGCAATAATCTAGATGAAAAAATTAGACCTTAAATGATGCCAAAGACTATAGAGGTAATGAAATCAAGTTTAAGATGCCTAGGACACCTAAATACAGATATCCAGAGGTTAACTGCACACATGGATCTGATAGCTAGAAAAAAAAATTATTCTGGTGATATCAATACTTAGATCCCCAAGCATACATCGTAATTTTTCACTGAGTTAAGATAATCAAGTAAACCAGCCAGAAAAACAATCCTGTAACTTAAATTTTAAAGAAGGAAGCAATACCAAACAGGAAACCAAAAGGCAATGTTTAAAGAGGGAAGAGAAGAAAGCAGCTTCCCAAGTCACGAGTAAAGAGAGTTGCAATGGAGTGATCAGTTTTGGCAATGACATTACTGATCACAGAGCAACTGAGTGATCCCAGTTTTAAATGCTGAAAAGTGGATCAACAAAATGAAAACTGGAAAAATGCTGTATTTGCCCATTTGAAGTTAACAGCAAAATCAACACTGGTAGGCTTAAGAGCCAAATGTAAGAGTAGCAAAGGTGAAGGAACAGGAGTTTGTGATATCTTACCCACATAATTTTTTACACCCAAATTTTTTTTCAGAAAAGGATCCGAGGCAGTGTACAAATAAACAAACTGTATTATAACAACAAAAAATAGAAATATGAACATTGAAAGCCAGTATGAAGGACATCCCCCTGATTCAGGGAAACTGCTCTTACCCCTGACTCCAACTATGTAGTTCTAGTGAGGGTTGCCATTCATAGTACCCTCCCCACTCCAGCCACAGGGATGGTGGGCACATGATCCAAGACAGGCCAATCAGAGTCCTTCCCAGGATTCTTCAAGAGAGCCCCTTCTTCTGGCAGAAGGGGCTGGGAAGATGAGAGCCAAGAGCTGCCAGCAGTCATGGTTCCAGCCTCATGAAGTAGAGAGTCTGTAGTATGAGAGAATGAAATCAACACGCAGAGAAACAGAGGTAAGAGGTGAAGTCCTAACCCCACAGGAGGAGAAGGAAGAAACAAATATACTAATAATCAGATTAATATAACTGATGTAACTAAAGACCAGATTTGGTTCTGGGCTACCTGGTAGCCAGAACAAAAAGAAAAACAGAATGTGTATCACAGAGCTATCAAAAAGGAGGAAATATATCAAATCCTCAAGGGAGTCAATTTTCCTGACGCTAAATTATTAAAAGAGTTTCATGTACACCAACTTTTATATAAGGGTTACTTAAAAGACAAAATGGACAAGTGTCCATGATGAGAGTCATACAGCAAATATAGGTTTCATACACAATTGCTTAAAATGACAACAAAGTTATATCTCAATCATTATGTACAACTAAAAGGCTAGACTAACTAGACAGGTGAAGCAGAGATACCGACTACAGCTTTATCCTTCCAAGAAGCTTTCTAGTGAAGGAGAATAGATAAAAAATGAAAAGTGAAAAATGTACAGGGAAAGTAGAATCTATGGGAAGAATCAAAAATGTCTGTAAGGGGTGGGGGGGGTCAAGTAAAAAGGGCAGACTAAAACATAAAACAAGACCCTGGAAGAAATGGGAAAAGACCACATCCACGAGCCCAGGTAGTTAATTCCACTCTCCTTCCTAGAACTTCAGTAAGTGAGATAAAAGGACATGAAATCACAAATAGAAAAAGACCATAGGAGAAGACAACAGCTATAAAATTTTGGAAGCTAGAAAGGAGACAAGCAGTAAATGACCTAACAAATCAGAAAAGGTTGCTGCAATAAGATAAGCCCAAAGGCAATGTATCTTGGACTACATAGCACCAGAAACCGGAGGAACTTTAGGGGGTAGGGAGTCACACGTGCACACTGGTGATGTATGTACCCAAAAAGAATGGGCTCAGGTGAAGCTAAAAAGGAGAGACGGGAAATCAACTGAAAAGCAACCAAACTCCGCTCTAATCTACTTCTCAACTAACCCCATCCTTGAAAACTGCAGAAAGGGTAAATGAGGAAATCTGGATTTGAGGATACCAAATACAGCTGAGGAAAGGGGTATGATCCTGAAAAAGAGGATTAACTGAAAATTTAACTGTAAATAGGAAATTCCAGCAAACCTCTGGCTCAAAGAATACTGGTAACCACGTGTGTCAATCCCAAACTGATGACTGAAAGACTTCCCTCTCAATAAACTAACCAGCTGGTGGTCTCCTAATAAAAGAATCCAGTTAGATCACCTATAATGAAGGCAATCAGCAACAATCCCTGCCCCCACACATACAGCTTCCAATCAAATCATCAAGAGCTTGTCTTAAATTCAAATAGGTGCTTAAGAGTCACTACACTTTTTTTTAAGGAATTCTTTTATTTTTTTTACTGCCTCTTGGCCTTTTGGCTAAGAGCAAGGGTAGGAATTCTTTTATTTATTTATTTATTTTTTTTTTTGGAGACATAGTGTGCACACAAGTGGGGGAGGGGCAGTGGAAGAGGAAGACAGAGATCTTAGGCAGGATCCAGGATCTATCTCACAACCTTGAGATCACAGCCTAAATCAAGAGTCAGCGGTTTAACCAACTGAGCCACCCAGGGTCCCCTAACAGTCACCACATTTTTAAGCAACGTCTCTAACAAGACAGGCCTGAAAAATAATATAAAGGAATTCTGACGAAAAGAGTCCCAGGAAAAGAAAACTTCAGAAAACTGAAACAAAACAAAAACCTTCTAGTTAATACCTCCACAAGGTAAAAGAAATACAGCATTCAAAAGATATTCCATATTCATGGAACGGAAGAACCAATATTGTTAAAATATCCATACTACCAAAGCAGGCTATAATCGCTATCAAAATGGCAACATTTTTCAGAGAACTAGAATAAAATTAAAATTTGGGTGGTAAACCACTTAAAAGACTCTGAATAGCCAAAGAAATCTTGAGAGAGAAGACCAAAGCTGGAGGTATCACAATCCCAGATTTCAAGATATACTACACTACTGTAATAATCAAAACAGTACGGAAAGGCACAAAAACAGACACCTAGATTAGTGGAACAGCTCAAAAATATCCCCATATTTAAATGGTCAAGTTATCTACAACAAAGAAGGCAAGATTTATACAATGGAGAAAAGAGAGTCTCTTCAACAAATGGTGCTGGAAAAACTGGACGGCTACATGCAAAAGAACAAAACTGGACCCTTTTTTAATCACGAACAAAATAAACTCAAAATGGATTAAAGACCTAAAATGGATATGAGACCTGAAACCAGAAAACTCATAAAAGAAAACACAGACAGTAATATCTTTGACATCAGCCATAGAAACATTTGGGACTACATCAAAGTAAAACACTTTTGCACAGCAAATGAAACGTCAACAAAATGAAAACGCAACTCACGGAATGGGAAAAAATATTTGCAAATGATGTATCTGATAAGGATTAGCCAAAATCTATAAATAGGAGTACCTGGCTGGCTCAGTCAATAGAGCATGTGACTCTTAATCTCAGAGCCATTACTCTGAGGTCCATGTTGGGTGTGGAACATACTGAAAAATTAAAAAATAAAAAGTAAAAAAATAATAAATTTTAAAAAAAGAAGGGGCACCTGGGTGGTTCAGTTGGTTGAGTGTCCGACTTTGGCTCAGGTAATGATCTCATGGTTTGTGAGTTCGAGCCCCGCATCATGCTCTGTGCTCACAGCTCAGAGCCCGAAACCTGCTTCAGATTCTGTGTCTCCCTCTCTCTCTGCCCCTCCCCTATCAATGCTGTTTCTCTCTGTCTCAAAAATGAATATAAAAAATTTTTTAATAAAAAAAAACTTAACACCAAAAAAATCCAATTAAAAAATGAACAGAGAGGGGGGCACCTGGGTGGCTCAGTCGGTTAATCATCCAACTTCGGCCCACGTCATGATCTCGCGGTACATGGGTTCGAACCCTGCGGTGGGCTCTGTGCTGACACTCAAGAGCCTGGAGCCTGTTTCAGATTCTATGTCTCCCCCTCTCTCTGCCCTTCCCCCACTCGTGCTCTGTCTCTCTCTGTCTCAAAAGTAAATAAACTATAAAAAAAAAATTTTAGGGGCACCTGGGTGGCTCAGTTGGTTAAGCGTCCAACTTCAGCTCAGGTCATGATCTCATGGTTCGTGGGTTCAAGCCCCACATCAGGTTCTGTGCAGGCAGCTCAGAGCCTGGAACCTGTTTCAGATTCTAGGTCTCCCCCTTTCTCTGCCCCTCGCCCACTCATGCTCTGTCTGTTTCAAAAATAAATAAAAACTATAAAAAAAATTTTTTTAATTAAAAAAAAAAAATGAACAGACGTTGAGGCCCCTGGCTGGCTCAGTTGGTGGAGCGTGTGACTCTTGATCTCAGGGTCATGAGTTCGAGCCCCACGCTGGGTACAGACATTACTTAAAAATTATTTTTTAAAATGGACAGAGGACCTAAAATAGACATTTTTCCAAACAAGACATATAGATTGGCCAACAAACACAATAAAAGATGCTCAATGTTACTCATCATCAAGGAAATGTAAATTAAAACCACAATAAGAGATCACTTTATACCAAGCAGAATGGCTTATATCAAAAACACAAGAAATAACAAGTGTTGGCCAGGATATGGAGTAAAGGGAACCCTCGTGCACTGTTGGTGGGAGTGTAAACTGGTGCAGCCACCATGGAAAACAGAATGCAGGATTCTTCAAAAATTAAAAATAGATAACCATATGACCTAGTAATTCCACTACTAACAATTCAACCAAAGAAAATGAAAACACTAATCCAAAAAAATATATGCATCTTTATGTTTATTGCAGCATTTTTTCCAAGAGCCAAGATAACAAAAGCAACTTGGGGCACCTGGGTGGCTCAGTCGGTTAAGCATCCGACTTCAGCTCAGGTCATGATCTCACGGTTCACGGGTTCGAGCCCCACATCAGGCTCTGTGCTGACAGCTAGCTCAGAGCCTGAAGCCTCTTTCAGATTCTGTATCTCCCTCTCCTATCTGACCCTCCCCTGCTCAAGCTGTCTCTCTCTCTCGGAAATAGATATAACATTAAAAATTTTTTTAAAAAAAGTTAACAAAAGCAACTCACGTGTCCATGGATAAATAAATAAAGAATACATGCGCGCACACACACAGGCACATACACAATGAGTATTATTATTCAGCCATAAAAAAAAGAACGAGACCTTGCCATTTGCAACAACAAGGATGACCCTCGAGGATATTAGGCTAACTAAAATAAGTCAGAGAAAGACAAATACCATATGATTTCATTTAAATGTGGAATCTAAACAAAACAAATGAAGGAACAAAGAAAATAAGCAAAAACAGACCCTGAGAGAATGGGTAAAATGGGTGAAGAGGAAGTAGGAGGTACGGGCTTCCAGTTATGGAGTAAGTCACAGTAATGAAGAGGCAGAGAAGGAATAGTCAGTGATTGTGTAATAGCACCTATGGTGACAGATGGCAGCTACACTTGAGGTAAGCATAGCATAACACAGACAGCTGTGGAATCACTATGTTGCACACCTAAAACTAACGTAACATTGTGTGTCAAGTATACTTCAACTAAAAAAGAAAGATATTGCTGGTATTCCTGGGTTGCTCAGTCGGTTAAGTGTCTGACTTGGGCTCAGGTCATGATCTCACGGTTCATGAGTTCTAGCCCCAAGTCAGGCTCTGTGCTGACAGCTCAGAGCCTGGAGCCTGCTTCAGATTCTGTGTCTCCCTCTCTGTCTCCCTCTCTCTCTGCCCCTCCCCTGCTCGCTCTCTCTCTCCCTCTCTCTCAAAAATAAACAAACATTCAAAAACAATTAAAAAAAAAAGATGTTGCATCCAAGAAAAAAAACAGAAAATAAAAAATTAAACAAAAAACACACACACAAAAGAGCCCTTGGAAATTACAAGTATAAAATACTTAAAAATTTTAAGTGCAGAGGCAGAAGACAAAATAAGGAATTGTCTCAAAAAGTAGAACCAAAATTTTTAAAAAAGGATAATTAAAAATTGAAAAATTATTTCAAAAAGGCCAATATCCAAATAAACAAACATACAGGGACACCTGGGTGGCCCAGGCAGTTAGGTGTCCAACTCAATTTCAGCTGAGATCATGATCTCGGTGTCATGAGATCATGTCCAGTATTCAGTTCAGCACTGGGCATGGGGCCTGCTTAAAATTCTCACCTTCTGCACCTCACCGACTCCTGCACACGCAAGCACGCTCTCTAAATTAAAAATATAAGAAAAATATTCAACATCACTCACCATTAGGAAAATATAAATTAAAACCACACTAAGATACCACCTCACACCGGCCAGAATGGCTAACATTAACAACTCAGGCAACAATAGATGTTGGCAAAGATGGGGGGAAGAGGAACTCTTTTGCACTGCTGGTGGGAATGCAAACTGGTGCAGCCACTCTGGAAAACAGTATGGAGATTCCTCAAATAATTAAAATTATAGAATTTTAGGGGCGCCTGGGTGGCTTAGTCCGTTGAGCGTCCAACTTTCACTTAGGTCATGATCTCGCAGTTCGTGGGTTCGAGCCCCACGTCGGGCTCTGTNAACACACGTACCCCAATGTTTATAGCAGCAGCAGCAACAATAGCTAAAGTATGGAAAGAGCCCAAATGTCCATCAACAGATGAATGAAGAAAGAAAATGTAGTATATACATAAATATATATATCTGTGTATACATAAATATTTATTTATATACATACAGTGGAATATTACTCAGCAATCAAAAAGAATGAAATCTTGCCACTTGCAACAACGTGGATGGAACTAGAAGGTATTATGCTAAGTGAAATTAGAGAAAGACAAATAGTGTATGACTTCACTCATATGAGGACTTTAAGGTACAAAAGAGATGAACATAAGGGAAGGGAAGCAAAAATAATATAAAAACAGGGAGGGGGATAAAACATAAAAGACTCTTAAATACAGAGAACTGAGGGTGGAGGCGCCTGGGTGGCTCAGTTAGTTAAGCGACCAACTTTGGCTCAGGTCATGGTCTCACAGTTCGTGGGTTCAAGCCCCGCACTGAGCTCTGTGCTGACAGCTCAGAGCCTAGAGCCTGTTTCAGATTCTGTGTCTCCCTGTCTCTCTGTGACCCTCCCCTGCTCATGCTGTCTCTCTCTCCCTCTCAGAAATAAATAAAACATTAAAAAAAAAAGTTTTAAAAAAAAGAGAACCAAGGGTTGTTGGAGGGGCTGTGGGTGGGGGATGGGCTAAATGGATAAGGGGCACTAAGGAAGACACCTGCTGGGATGAGCACTGGGTGTTACACATAAAGGAAGAACCACTGGAATCTATTCCTGAAATCATTATTGCACTGTATGCTAACTAGCTTGCATGTAAACTAAAAAATTTAGGAAAAAAAATTTTAATAAGAAAAAAATAAAAATAAAAATACTGAACATGAATGATAACAGAACTGAGGAAATCAAAAAAATAAGTCAAAAATTTCTATTATTGACTGAACTTAAGTTCCCTAACATGATTTACCAAATCAAAAGGGCCACTGTATGCCCAATATTATGAGTGAGGAGAAACACATTACCATGAAAATTATCAGAAATAACCTGGATAAAAATGTACTAAATCCAGATTGAACAATCACATACGAAGTATTAGAAATCAGAACCTTACTGGATTTCTTAACAGCAACACTGAAAGCTAAAAAGCAAATTAACAAAATTCTGAACGAAAATCATTTCCAACCAAGAATTCTATATTCAGCCAAACTATGAGTCAAGATGATAAAGCCAGCAATTTTATCGAACCTGCAAAACCTTTAAGAAAGTATTCCTCACACACCATTCCCTATGAAGCTACTAGAGATAACTACCAAACCAAGAAAATAAACCATTAAAGATGAAGACATGTGGAAGTGAGGTTTTAAAAAACAGAATCCAAACTAAGCAAGAAATAAAGAAACTCCCAAGGTGATAATGAAGGGAAGATCTAGGCCTATGGAGAAAAGAGCCCAGAGGACAGCAGGGAGATGGTACCCAGAAGGTCCACCAACTTAAAAAAGAAAGGAAAGGGAACAGTGAAGAGGAGGGAGGAGAAGGAAGAGGAGAAGGGAGGAGGCAGGAGGGGAAAGAAGAGAAGGGAGGGAAGAGGAAGAAGAGGGAGGAAGAGGGGAAGGGGGAGGGAAGAGGATGAGAGAAGGAGGAAAAGAGGGAGAGGAGAGAGAGGAAAAGGAAACCTGAATTCATGGAAAATTTTACTAACAGACCACCATTAACCATTTGGAAGATTATATGAAGAAGCAACCATAAGGCAAAACTTTAGCCTTAAATAAAGAATACAATTTAAAATACAAGATGAATATTAATCCCAAGGAAATTTTAAAAATACAAAAAAACAAACAGTATAATTTTGGCGCCAAAATGAATAAAATATTTAAATAGTCATAATAATGTAATGAACATTACTGTTCAACACTACTGATTCATAACAAAAATTTGTGACATACTGAAAGGCAACTACTAAAATTGACATGTCAAGAATAGGGCGCCTGGGTGGCTCAGTCGGTTGAGCATCCGACTTCAGCTCAGGTCATGATCTCGCAGCTTGTGGGTTCGAGCCCCACATTGGGCTGTGTGCTGACGGCCGGAGCCTGGAGGCTGCTTCAGATTCTGTGTCTCCCTCTCCCTCTGCCCCTCCCCTGCTCATGCTCTNCAGGGTTGAGTTCAAGCCCCAAGTTGAGTATAGAGCTTACTCAATAAAAATAAACTTTATAAAGCAATAGCTGCGGGGCGCCTTGGTAGCTCAGTTGATTAAACATTGGACTCTTGATTTCACCTCAGGTCATGATCTCATGGTTCGTGAGTTGGAGCCCCAACTCAAGCTCTGAGCTGATAGTGCAGAGAGGGCTTGGGGTCCTCTCTCCTCCCTGCCCTTCCCCTGCTCACGCTCTAAATCTCTTTCAAAATAAATATTTAAAATTCTGTATAATAAAATAAAAATAAATAAAAAATAATAACTGCTTATACGTTCCTTTTAGAAATATACAAGTGTCAGAAAGAGCAGCCAAAAGAGGTTGCTTCTGGTAATGAGATGAGGGTTCAAGGGCAAAGCAACAAGGTACTATTTTTCTTGGGTGAGAAGTTTTTGGTATTTTCAGACTTAGACTATGTGCGTTTATCGCTGATAAACATAAAAATTAAATCCAAAAAAAAAAAAGGAACAAACAGGTGCCATGTGCTGGGCAAGGTATCAATTTCCTTTCTCTCATTAGTTGCACAGGCAGGTTAGACAATGATACAAACAAGTGTTAAGCACCTACTTCATAGCAGCCAGTAGGTTAGGCTCTTCTCACAGTAAAAGGACTCCAAAAAGACCACAGAAATTGGCCATTTACTCTATTTTTTCTACTGTGATAAGCACTCTGTTAACTTTCTAAAAGCACCTCTTTCAAAGCTCTAAGAACTTAACGTACTATGAGGAATTTAAAGGCAAATATCAGCTATGAATCAACAATAAGAAAAAAATGTTAGCAAATGTTTAACTCTGAAGGCATTCTTTTTTTTTAAAATGTTTATTTATTTTTGAGACGAGCGAGAGTAGGGGAGGGGCAGAGAGAGAGGGAGACACAGAATCCAAAGCAGACTCCAGGCTATGAGCAGTCAGTACCTAGCCCTACGCAGGACTTGAACACAAGAACCGTGAGATCATGATTGAGTTGAAGTCAGACACTTAACCGACTGAGCCACCCAGGTGCCCCAATGTTTATTTTTGAGTTTTGAAAGAGTGAGAGAGACAGAGAGACAGAAGACAGACAGAGAGAGCGAGAGACTGAGCAAGAGTGGGGGAGGGGCAGAGAGAGACACAGAATCCAAAGCAAGCTCCATGACCTGAGTCAAAGTCAGATGCTCAACCGAATGAGCCACCCAAGCGCCCCAATTCAGAAGGCATTCTATTTAAAGTATACGAGCTAAACTGCTTGTACAGAAATAAAAAGGAGAAAGTTATATATGAAATTTTAAAACTGCAGCTGCCTTCTTACACTCGGGATTCAAAGGTAAATTAAAATAAAAAGAACTCAATGATAAATACATTTGAAAACAATGTTTAATTACGTAAATAAAGGTAAATCTCCAGGTGGCAGAAATAAAAAAAAAAAAAGAAAAGCTCCAAGAATAAACATTAGTTGAAGCTGAGGCACTCAATGAAGATACCAAATCTAATATATAATACATACACCCTAGAGGCTGGGGTTGACTAGGACACCAGCACAAACCCTAGACACGCAAATAAAAAGTTCTAACGGGGTTCCCAGCATGAGGACAGACGCTGTTAAGGGCCTATCACACAACCAGAGGGGAATCTATCCTAGAAAAACACAGCCTAGACCAGTAAGCCTAGAGATGCTGCACTGAAGTAAGATGTCTGTTCTGGATATGAGGAATCACTCTCGAAAAACTGGAAACTCAAGCCTGTGTTGAGAGAGTGTGGGGTACTCTCTATCCTCTATCTAAAGGGTACTGAGGCATCTGGGTGTCAAACTCCTGATTTCAGCTCAGGTCATGAGCTCACAGTTTGGTAAGGGAGATTGAACCCCACCGCTGGCTCTGCATTGACAGCCCGGAGCCTGCTTGGGATAATCTCCCTCTTTCTCTGCCCCTCCATCTCCCACTCCCACACGCACTCTCTCTCGAAAATATATATAAACATTAAAAACTAGTAATAATAATAGTTTCCACAGCAACATCAGCACTGTGTTCCTAGAGGAACAGAAATCCCAAGGAAGACAACTCCTGGGGATTACAGTCCAAAAATTACAATAGAGACATCTACCACAGAGTTAGCAAACAATTCTAATTCTAATTAGAGAATTCTAAAATCTCTAAGCAGTTTTAAAATAAGTATTTTTTTTTAGGTAAGCTCTTTGCCCAATGTGGGACTTGAACTCATGACCCTGAGATCAAGAGTCACGTGCTCCACCGACTGACCCATCCAGGGACCCCTAAAATAAGTGTTTCAAATGTTCAAAGAATAAAGGAATATAATCCATTAGACAATAATAGCAAAATATTATTAAAAAAGAAGAGGCTATGGGGGGAGGGGGGGATGGGCATGGAGGAGGACACTTGTGGGGATGAGCACTGAGTGTTATGTGGAAACTAATTTGACAATAAACTATTTGTAAAAAAAAAATAAAAATAAAAAATAAAAAAGAAGAGGCTAATGGAAAAATAAAAATAGAAATTCTAGATATACTTTACACAAACAAGAAATTCACACATAGGGTTAACAATATGCATAAATTTCAGGACAGAGCTAAAGAGATTATCCAAAATAGAGAGATAAAATAGAAAATATGATGAAAGAGAAATTAAAAGGCAAGCAAAAAAGAGTAAGAATCTCAAGCATATACGTAAGTAACAGTTCCGGAAAAAAATTAAGCGGGAAGGTGACTTTTGAAGAGAGAGCAGAAAACTTGCCAAAATGCAATAAAAATTGAGTCCACGGAATGAAAAAGCAGATCAACTCTGAAGCAGGACAAACATACTGTCAACAGATTTGTTATTAGCACAATTAGATACCATAAGACAAACCAGAATAAATTCTTTACTTACAGGAAAACAACTATTACTCTAAAATTCAAACTAGCATACAAGACAGAAAAATAGTAACATTCTTAGACAAAGAGACGAATGTAGCTTGCTTACTACTTACTAGGCATGGACTCTGGAGAGGGAACCCTAAATCTGTATGACAATTAAAAAAAGAGGGGCGCCTGGGTAGCTCAGTCGGTTAAGTGTCCAACTGTGGCTCAGGTCATGATCTCAGTTTGTGGGTTCAAGCCCCACATGGGGCTCTGTGCTGACAGCTCAGAGCCTGGAGCCCTGCTTCAGATTCGGTGTCTCCCTCTCTCTCTGATCCTCCCCCACTCGCACTCTGTCTCTCTTTTTCAAAACTAAACATTCAAAAAAAATTTTTTTAAGAAAATGACCATAAAGCACCAAGGGAAACAAAAACCTGGATTGAACAAAAACATCAGTAATGTTATATCTAAATTATAAACTTCTTTTTTAAAAAAACACAACTCGGGACACTTGGGTGGCTCAGTAGGTAAAGTTTTGAACTCTTAATTTCAGCTCAGATCATGATCTCACGATTTGTGGGTTCAAGCCCCACATCAGGGTCTCTGCTGGCAGTGTTAAGCCTGCTTGGGATTCTCTCTCTCTGCCCCTTCCCTGTTCATGCACTCTTTCTCTCTCAAAATAAATAAACGTCTAAAAAAAATAAAATATAAACATAAAAATAAGAAAATTAAATAAACTGTGGCTCTGTAACAAAACACTAAAAAGCAGATACAAAGAATGAACTAGATCAGTCATGTATTAATGCAGCTATATCACAAGTTACAGAACATACATACAATGATACCATTCCTGTAAAATAATACTAGATGGTATTTATGAATACATACACACAGTGAAAGCACTAAAACAGATGGTAGCATATGCATCCAACGGAATATTATTCGGTCATAAAAAGGAAGGAAATCATGCTGTTAGCAACAACACAGATGGACCTTGAGAGCATTACGTTAAGTGAAACAAATCAGAGAAAGACGAATACAGATATTCCTCGGTATACAATGGGGTTGTGTCCCAATAAACCTATCACAAGCTGAAAAATATCATAAGCTGAAAAAGCATTTAATACACCTAACCTACCTACCAAACATCACAGCTTAGCCTAGTCTACCTTAAACGTGTTCAGAACATTTACATTAGCCTATAGTGAGGTAAAACACAGAACCTGTTTCGTAATAAAGTGTTACATACTGAATACTGCACTGACCATGAACAATAGAATGGCTGTAAGGGTACAGACGGTTGTAAGTTTATCAGTTATTCGCCCTCCTAATCAAGTTGGCAGCTGACTAGGAGCTGAGGCTCCCTGTTGCTGCCCAGCATCACGAGTTATCGCACTGTGTATCACTATTCTGGGAAAAGATCAAAATCAAAATTGGAAATACAGTTTCTACTGAACATATACTCCTTTCACAAGACCGTAAAGTCAAAACATTCTAAGTCAGGAACCGTCTGTACTATATGATCTCAACTTATATATAGACTCTAAAAGAACCACTCTCATAGAAATAGAGAACAGAGTGGTAGCTGCCAGAGACAATGGATGGAGGGTGGGGAAAATGGGTGAGGTGGGGAAAATGGGTGAGGTGGTCAGTCAAAAGGTAGAAACCACCAGTTACACGGTAAGTTCTAGAAATGTAATATACAGCATGGTGACTATAGTTAACATTACTGTATTGTGTATATGAAAGTTACTAAGAGTAAATCTTGTTTTTCAAGTTGTTTTTAAGGAGGCTTTACACCCAAACATGGGGCCTGAACTACCTTGAGATCAAGAGTCCTATGCACTACAAACTGGGCCAACCAGGCACTCCAAGAATAAATTTTAAAAGTCTCATCAAAAGAAATGAAACAGGGCACCTGGGTGGTTCAGTTGGTCAAGCGCCCAACTCTTGATCTCAGCTCAGATCTTCATCTCAGAATCATGAATTCAAGCCTTATGTTGAGCTCCAGGAAGGACAAGAAGGCTACTTAAAAAAAAAAAAACAAAACAAAAACAAAAACAGGGGCTCCTGGGTGGCTCAGTTGGTTAAGTGACCAAATCTCAATTTTGGCTCAGGTCATGATCTTGGTTTATGAGATCAAGCCCCACATAAGGCTGACAGCATGGAGTCTGCTTGGGATTCATATTCATTCTCTCTCTCTCTCTCTCTCACTCTCTCCCCCCCTCCAAAATAAATAAGTAAACTTAAAAAAAAGAAAAAGAAAATTGCAACTATGTTAAGTGATGAGTGTTAACTAAATTCACTGTGGTAATTGTTTTGCAATATATATACATATCATTACCTGTAGAACCTAAAATAATACAACATTATATGTCAATTATATACCAATGAAACTGGAAAGGAAAGGGGGGGGGGGGTTAGTCCCAAGACACATTAAAAGGACAATGGATGACTCAAACTGGGGAGAGTACAAAAAGTATTTCAACTTAATTTTTTTGTATTCATTATTCTTTTTAAGAAGAAGGCAAGATTTGAGGCAAACAGAAGAATCAGTATTAGTTCATTGTGAGTGGTAAATATTTTATGTTCTATATTCGTAACTATTTGTGACAAATAAATACTAATGTAATTTTACTTAATAAAATTTAATAAAAATACACTATAGTTAAGCATATACTTTAGATGGTTTTATAAACATATAGGGACTTTTTTGCATTATATATATTCATTAAACAAAAACTCAAAAATAAAATGTGCCACTCTAGGTCAATCCCTAAAATCTTGGTTTACTTTTCCCCACAATGTTAAGAAGCCAGGAATAAGTACCATATAAAGAGGCAGAATGGTAGGAAAAAGTTACATCTCACCTCCAACAGAAAATAGTCTTTTAATTTAGAGCTAGAAGAGCAATATGTAAATAATCTAAAATCCTAACGGGCTTTTGGCCGTTTTACTCTTGTACAATCCACTCTCACTATGTTTCCAAAGTAGAAATACTTAAAATCTAATGTATCTTCTTTATCTCATTAAACTTATATAAATAGATAAAATTTCCAGTGGGGCGCCTGGGTGGCTCAGTCGGTTAGGCGTCCAACTTTGGCTCAGGTCACGATCTCGCAGTTCGTGAGTTCGAGCCCCACGTCAGGCTCTGTGCTGGCAGCTCAGAGCCTGGAACCTGCTTCGGATTCTAGGTCTCCCTCTCTCTCTGCCCCTCCCCCACTCGTGCTCTGCTTCTGTCTCAACAATAAATAAAAACATAAAAAAAGAAAAGATAAAATTTCCGATAAGTCTCCTCAGCCTGTGGTAATTAGGAACAAATACCCATAAAATACAAAACAGTCATCAGTAAGTGTCAATTTCTAACCACCAAGAAAGTAGTTGGTAAACAGTGCTAAGTCTCATCAAAAATCTTCAGCACAAATACATGATCACTTGAGGTAAATAAAGCAATTCAAGTGCTTTTTCTGAACAATGAATGCCTACCTACAAACAGTTTCCCTTAAAAACCAACCAAACTTTCCCTCACTTTTACTTTCCTCTCCCCTTACTTTTTCAACACACACTCTAACCCTGCAGTCTCTCCTCTCTTCAGCACCCTGGAATGAGAGGTCTGACCAAACCAGGGAATGACTATGGTCTCAAACTCTTCTCAGTCCTTCAGGTCCTTACAGCCAGGTCACTGTTAACTGTTCTTTCCTATGAAGCCAGAGGTCTTCGACTGCAGGTTCTCCCTTCCCGACGGCTCATTATCCATCTGTGGTAACTGGGTCTCTTACTCTCCACAAGTGCAGATGGATATTCACCAGAGCCGTCTTCATTTTTCTTTTCTCTAACAAAAAAGTGGCATTGATTCCTAGTCTTCCTTCTATGCAGCTACAACTCTAACTTGACTCCATTACGTTAATCCTGAATTTCCAAAGAAAAATCCTAGCAGCATCAAAACTAACATGCCCAAAACAGAACTTTCTTTATTCTTCAAGTTTGCTCTCCTTTTACCATTACTCTGGGACTATTTATGGTGTCGCCATTCCAGAGTGATTAACTTTGATACTCAGAATCATCTCTGATTATTCCCTTTCTTTTACCCAATATCCACTGGTCATTTCATCTTTCAAAATGTTCCTTCCCTTCCTTTCTACTCCCTCCCCTTCTACTCTCACATTTTTTTTAATTTTTTTAATGTTTTATTTATTTCTGAGAGAGAGAGAGAGAGAGAGACAGCGTGAGCAGGGGAGGGTCAGAGAGAAAGAGGGAGGTACAGAATCTGAAACAGGCTCCACTCTCTGAACTCACTGTCAGCACAGAGCCCGACACGGGGCTCGAACCCACGAACTGTGAGATCATGACCTGAGCCGAAGTCAGATGCTTAACCAACTGAGCCACCCAGGCGCCCCTACTCTCACATTTTTAATGTAATATTCTGTGTTTCGGTTTCTAATCTCCCATTTCAAATCCATTCCATCTGCTACCAAACTTCTCGTTTGAAATTACGACTTTGTTACTCTGGTTTTCACTCTATAGTATCTGCCAAAGTACTACCAGCTCATAATTCACTCTTCACTGAAAAATGAGCTATCTCAAACCCACAGACATCTTGTGTCTTCAGCAACCTTACTGTCTAGCCATGGCTAACTGGTCCAGAGCTGCGCACCTCATCCAATCCAAGCCAACTCAGTTTTTTTTCTCTCCATAGGAACATGAGATTCAGACAGACAGTTAGTCTCTTGAGACAGGAAACAAAATATTAGGAACTGAAGTACAGGCCCTTTTCACCACAGGAGGCAATACAGAATATGATGGTTGAGAGCTTAATCACAGCCCAGCCTCCAAATGGATATGCATTTCTCTTAAAACCATGATGTCTTTATCCATAAAATGAGAACAAAATACCTCAAAGGTTTGATAAGATGATTAAGCCAGATAATTGCTGAAGAATATTTAACATATCTGACAGAGAGTAAACAGCCAGTAGCAGAGAAATCTGCAGAAAAGAAAAGAATAAAGCTGACAGAGAAAAGCAAAAATAAGATTAAGACTAATCAGTTCTGGGTGGTTCAGTCGGTTAAGTGTCCAACTCTTGATTTCAGCTCAGGTCATGATCTCGCAGTTTGTGAGATCAAACCCAAAGCAGGGCTCCGTGCTGTCAGCATACTCTCTACTCTCTCTTCTCTTCTGTCTCTGTCTCTGTCTCTCTCTCTCTGTCCCTTGGGATACTCTCTCTCCTTTCTCTCTGTCCCTCTCCTGCGTGCATGCCACACAGTCACGCGTGCGTGTGCTCCCTCAAAATAAACATTAAAAAAAATAATGGGGCACTTGGGTAGCTCAGCTGGTTGGGCATCCGACTTCAGCTCAAGTCATGATCTCACAGTTGGTTTGAGCGCCATGCCTGCTCTGGATTCTCTGTCTCCCTCTCTCTGCCCTTCCCCCACTCGCGTGAGAGCATGCGCTTGTGCGTTCTCTCTCAAAAATAAACATTAAAAAAAATTAAAATAAAATAAAAAATTCTTGGGGCACCTGGCTGGTTCAGAGCATATGATTCTTGACCTTGAGGTCCTGAGTTTGACCCCCACCATGGAGGTAGAAATTATTTTAAAAATAAATAAATAGAGTAATAATGTAATTACTGAAAGGGAAGGATTTACTTAAAAAAAAGGAAAAAAAACTAATTTAATTCCCTAAGTCATGGATACATGTCTATGTTAGGCTTCTTAGCTCCTCTATTCTTAGGTTAAAATGCCCTTGTGGCACTTGGGTGGTTCAGTTACTAAAGCATGTGACTCTTGATCCCCAGTCGTGGGTTCAAATCCCATGTTGGGTGTACAGATTCCTTAAAAATAAAATCTTCAAATAAATAAATAAGATGACCTATCTCTGCCTATTTAAGCTTGGAATGAGTTTTTGTTTCTCATAAAAAGACCTTATCTTTTATAACTGTACACTGCAAAATTAAAAGACGTTGTGCCTCTTCTTTAAAACCTCGAATGGCCCCCACATCCCACTGAATACGCCTTGTAAGATAAGGACCTCAATTACACCTTGATATCCTGACCATGCCCTCAAATAAAGGAATAAAAACAGGCTACAAGTGGTATTTAAGGCAAATAATTTTGGCATTCTACTACCTCCCACTGACAGAGCTCTTTAACCTCTCTTGATATCTGCCTTCCTATTTTCTAATCTTTCTCTGGCCTTGAATCTACTGAGACACCCTCTGGAACAGCCTCACCTTACTATCAATGTTTACTAATGAATTAAAACATAACTTCCCTTGCTTGGTGACCTATCAACCCCCAAACCATAAAATGCTACGAAGAGAAAAAACAAAGAGGAGACCTATGCATACATCAAGTTCTAAAATTAGTATGACTAATTTCATTCTACTTGCTAAGTCCAACCACTGTAATACTAGAATAAGCTAGAATTCCGCTATAGTGTATTCTCACACACAAACAAAACATATGAACAGAATACTGCTCTGAGTTTCACAATCCTAAATAGACTACCCAGGTATGACTTCTGATCAAAACTTGTCAAGGCAAAAATAAAAAGCTCCCATGCTACACATAGGTAGAGAAGCCAAGATGTTTGTTTTCGACCTTCTGCCAAATTATCTAATCAACACCCAAAAAGAACTGTTGCATAACATACAGTAATACTCTTCCATGATTCATGGAAATTAAGCCTATTTCTCCCTAATATTTCCAGAACTCAACTGTAAAAAATGCCTTGGGCCACAAAGAATAAATGTATCTTCCTCATGATTATAAGAAGTTTACAAAAGCGTTCAGAAAGGTCGCCAGGCAAGTAAAAAAGATTATGCTGCTTTGCCAGAGGGACTAAATACCCGAAAATATTGAACATTCAAAGTTAGAACATATATGTGCAATGCAATAAAAAGAATATGAGTGGTTAAACTCTACTGTGTGTTTTTATTCATTAAACAGACCCTAGCAAAATTATCAGCTCAACTTCCTGATGTTCTACTGCCATTATATTCTCACTATGATTAGCTAATTTGACCCTTCAAACCAGTAAGAAAGGCTAAAGCCCGTCTACAACTTTGTTTTATCTGTTCAACAGACATACAGTTATGTGATGCAATTTGCTTTTCAAAGTTTGCAAATTTGGTTTAAAACAGTTAAGTCGGTATTTGGCCCAAATTCAACATTTGAACAAAAGACTGAAAACCCTTCCAAACGAAACATAAGCGTGTAGCATCCTAAGCTACTCAATGAAGTATTTTAATGTTTTTTGATAAACAGTTCTTACCACTCTGGCTGCTCTCTCCTGAGATTCACATTTCCTGCAAAACCATGGTCCAGTGGGTACTTGAACAATGCCATAGCAAGCTATTGGGGAAATAAAATATTTTAAAATATATTAAAAGGTAAAGAATTACAAAAAATCCAATGGGCTTTCAAAGCCCTCTTAAAATACCTCTCGGACTATTCTTATAAAATACCTTCTTTGTAAAGAATGTAAACACTTTGTATTTTTATTTACCAGGTATATATTATCACCACCAAATAAAAACTATGTGACATTTTAATAGGAATGTTAAAGAATCAGCCTTTTCTTATTTTATTTAAATAAGTATAAGCATTACAAATTGTGCTTATTTGGGGTACCTGGGTGGCTCAGTTAGTTAAGCATCCAACTCCTCATTTTGGCTCAGGTCATGATCTGGCAGATCATGTTTTCAAGCTGGGCCCACCCCCACCCCACCCCACCCCCATCACTCCCACACACACACACCCTCTCCAGCTCCACGCTGACACTGGGGAGCCTGCCTGGGATTCTCTCTCTGCCCCTTCCCTGCTCACTCTCTCTCTCTCAAAATAAATAAACCTAAAAAAAATTGCACCTATTCTTTCAGGATAGGAAGAATATGGAGTAAAACTTAACACATAGGTTCTTTACAAAGAATAACTTGGAAACTCATTACTTCATTCCTGTATCCTGCAGTTTAAATACAAAAGCATTTTAAGTAAAGCTAATGAAAGTACTTCTAAATCACCTGTCAAAATGAGCAACAAGTATTGCAGGAAAGAAAATAAAATGTAAGGTTAAACGTGAAATGATTCCATTTGTATAAAATGGAACAGGTGTATCAATAGAAACTACACCCGTGGTTGTCTAGGGAAGTTGGGGAGGTGTTGGGGAGAAATGGAGAGTAACTGCTAACAGTCCAAGGTTTCTAGTTAGGTTGATGAAAATGTTCTTCAACTGAGTGGTGGCAATAAATGCAAAACTCTGTAAATGTACTAAAACCAGTGAAATGTACATTTTAAGTAGGTAAATAGTATGCTCTGTGAATCACATCTCAAAGCCATTACTTTAAAAAGTGCATATTTGGGGCGCCTGGATGGCTCAGTCAGGGAAGCGTCCAACTTCAGCTCAGGTCATGATCTCACAGATTGTGGGTTCGAGCCCCGCATTGGGCTCTGTGCTGACACCTAGCTCAGAGCCTGGAGCCTGCTTCAGATGCTGTGTCTCCCTATCTCTGACCCTCCCCTGTTCACGTTGTCTCTCGCTCTCTCTCAGAAATAAATAAAACATTAAAAAAAATACATATAAAAAATAAAAAGTGCGTATTTATTTCTAAATATATGATGTGAATGTTCCAACAAGTGATCGGAGTATATCTAAATCACACTCTAGTTAAAGTTTAAAAAATCATTGATATTTAAGAACTGAAATTTTCCAAAAAACCTACAACGCTAACATCCCACTAACATTCTCACATGAACTCGCTCAAAGAAAGCTTGAAAATATTTTTCCTTATTGTCAAGTTGGTTTCCATGTAACACCCAGTGCTCATCCCCACAAGTGTCCTCGTCCATGCCCATCACCCCTCTTCCCCTCTCCCCCATCAGCCCTCAGTTTGTTCTCAGCATTCAAGAGTCTCTCATGGTTTGCCTCCCTCCCTCTCCCCAACTATTTTTCCCCTTCTCCACGGTCCTCCATTAAGCTCCTCCAAATCCACCTATACGTGCAAACATGGTATCTGTCCCTCTCTGCCTGACTCATTTTGCTGAGCATAACACTCTCAAGTTCTATCCATGTTGCTACACATGGCCAGATTTCATTCTTTCTCATTGCCATGTGGTATTCCATTGTATAGATAAACCACATCTTCATGATCCATTCATCAGTTGATGGACACCTCGGCTCGTTCCATGTTTTGGCTATTTTTGAGAGCGCTGCTATGAACATTGGGGTACATGTGCCCCCATGCATCAGCACTCCTGTATCCACTGGGTAAATTCCTAGCAGTGCTATTGCTGGGTCATAGGGGAGTTCTGGTGTTAATTTTTTGAGGAACCTCCATACTGTTTTCCAGAGGGGTTTCACCAGCTTACATTCCCACTAGCAGTGTAGGAGGGGCCCGTTTCGCCACATCCTCACCAGCATCTTGAGTCTCCTGATCTGTTCATTTTAGTGAAAATATCTTAAATATTGGAAAACACTCAGATTATAAAATCAACATAAATTTTTTAAATTCCCAAAAGCTAAACTTGAAATTTCCTTTTAAGATCTATAAATATATCAGTGTAAAAATGTTCTGTCAAGAAACACTGCATCAATAGCCAAAAACTTACATTTTAATTCAGAAGTACTATTTCAAACAAGACAATTTACGCTTAAATGAACATTTTCTATTTTGGGAGATGTCATTACTCATTAAAACTTGATAATTGGGGCACCTGGGTGGCTCAGTCGGTTAAGCGGCCGACTTCGGCTCAGGTCATGATCTCACAGTCCGTGGGTTCCAGCCCGGCATCAGGCTCTGTGCTGGCAGCTCAGAGCCCGGAGCCTGCTTCCGATTCTGTGTCTCCCTCTCTCTGCCCCTCCCTCGCTCACTGTCTCTCTCTCTCTCTCAAAATAAAGACATAAAAATAAATAAATAAAACTTGATAACTGAGGATCCAATTCATAAGAAATACCTTCACAAATGCCAACGAACACCGTGATGGAAATGCTACACATCATTTCTAAAACCTTAAAACCAGTATATAGTTTCAACACACATTTTCACTCCCTAAAGAAAAGAAAGATGTGCCGGGCGTCAGTCGGTTAAAGGTTCGACTGGTAGTTAAAGGTCCAACTCTTGGTTTCCGCCCAGGTCATGATCTCATGGTTCGTGGGTCCAATCCCTAAATTAGGCTCCATCCTGATGGTGTGGAGTCTGCTTGGGATTCTCTCTCTCCCTCTCTCTCTCTCTGCCCCTTAACTGCTCTCTCTCTCAAAAAAAAATAAAAAATAAGTAAAAATTTTTAAAAAAAGGGTGCAATTAGGTGTTCCTTAAAACTGCACTCCAGTAATTAATTCACTGTCTCCCAAGTCTCCCTTCCCCATTCTGAGATTTCATTCTATAAAGAATTGCACTTCAACCTCTTATGCTTCAGACTCTGTCTCATCTGGTAGCGTCCTTTCCATATACTACTAAATATCAACATCACTCTGTGCCAAATTCAGAAATGGAAAGCAGGGCGGACTGGTAACAGGGACAGGATAAAAGCCACCCAAAAATTACCTAGGTTGTTTCCTTATCACAAGATGTGGAAAAACTCAGAAACTTCAATGGCCAGAAAACTCTTACTAGTGCCCTCGGCTTTTTTGTAATATCCAAAAACTCATCGAATGGGAACACCCGTAAATAAGCTAAGATGCTCCCCAAGTCACTGGCCGCACCACTACCTCCTCTCCTCTCCAGTCCCTTTAGCTGAGGAAGCGGCCAGATACAGCCACTGAACAGCCTCATCCACCAAGCCCAGGACAGCTCAGCCGAGCCACCCTGCAGCAGAACGACCGCGGCGGCGGAAGGCCACCGTCTTCTACGCAGGAAGCTCCGGGCCCGCAGCAGCAGGGTCTCCGCCAGAAAGCTTGGGGGTGCAGCAGCGGCGCTCCCTAATCTAAGGCGGCAAGGCCACCCCTCTGCCTCGGCGACCCGCCCTGGCGCAGCGAGTGGCATTCCGGAGCCCAACTCCATGCCACAGGAAGTCTCCAGACACACTGCGGCAGACGGGAGCAGCCAGGGAAGGGGGAGGGGCCTCCACGTTCCCAAGCCCAAGGCCACGGCCACCGCGACACCGCCGATGGGCGCACACGCAGCCCCGCGCCGCCCCCCGGGGCACGGGCCGCGGCCCCCACCCCACCGAACCTNCCTCCAGTGACACGGGCCGGTCGCTGGAAACCATCTAAGAGGGAGTTGGGGGGACCATTAAAAAACACATGCAAGCCAATTAGCGCTTCCCCCCCCATCCCCGCACAGCCACCCGCGTCCCCGCTCCCTTCCCTACGGCCCCGGCCCCCGCCCGCCGCTCGGCCGCTCGCTCACTCGGGCTTTGCCGCTCAGTCACTCACGTTCCGCACAGGAGTCAGGAGCCATGTCCTTGCTGACTCCCCCCACCTCCCCTCCACCGCCTCCTCCGCCTCCTCCTCCTCCTCGTCGTCTTCCCTCCCCACCTCCACCCGGCCGCTAACGCTGGAGCCCGGAGAGGGCACACATAATCAAGTAGGCCTCCGCACAGGCGCACTGGGGGGGCTCCCGCTGGGGCAGGGGCAGCCAGGGAGGGGAAGGGGGCTGCGCTTCCTCCTC
>NW_027531522.1:4890234-4906133 GCF_008692635.1 Crocuta crocuta
TAATCAGAGTAACAGGAGGGGACTGACTCCCCCGGGGCATCTCTCTGCATTGAGAACCTACCTGCGGGCCTTTTCCTCCAGAGCTGGCCCGTGGGTAACAAGCGTAGGGCAAATATGCCAGCTTCCAAGAAGGGTGCAGTGAAGCATGGCTTCCTGCAGTTGGCCTCGCTAACTTCACATGCTGCCGCAGCTTCTCCACCCATTAAATTCACATCCTGGACTCTACCCAAAGTTCACGCAGTGGAAGTGCCACCAGATCCGCAGCCCATTTACACACCACATTGGCCCCAGTGACAAATGAAAGTGCATCACACACTGAAGGTCAAAAGCCTGGGTTAGGGTAATACTTAGAGAGGAGCACTAAGGCTACCTTCAGCTTGCCGTTAGAAGAACAAACGGTTGTTAATCAGGAATTAGCAATATAATGTGATGACCTGGAAAATGCCGTAATATGATACCGAAGGATGAAGGAACCCAAGTTCTAGTCAGTCACCAATTGATAACACCCTGAGATAGGGGAGTCCAGTTTTGTTTGAGGATTTCTCTCATCTGGCTCTGTACTCCAGATTTACTCTTGAAAATTTAAGGTCACTTTTTTGTTTTTTTTTAAGGTGATTTAAGTGGCAGAAAGATGGGCGCTCACTCTTCACATACACATAGAAAATGGATTAGGCCTATCTGAATAGATTAATTAGCCGGATACTGCGCAGTTTTGAGCTGTAAAAATCTTCCATTGTTGCCCTATCCCCTATGTATCCTTGTAAACCCAAGATTGATTTTAGGCAAAGAGTGTCTAATTATGAAAATTTAGCATGAAATAGGAATATAGATTGTTCCTAACAATGACAGGCATACTAACAAGGTGAATTCGTGGCTTTGGTAAATAACTTGCAGGTAAAAAATAGTTGTTTATCAGGAATTAGCAATATAACATAAAGATCTGGAAAATGTGGTTATTCAAGGCTAAAGGATGAAGGAACCTAAGTTCTCTTAGTCACCAAAAGATGACTGGTTTAATCTTTAAAAGCATTCTAAATGTTCTCAGAAAGGAAAACTAAAAATGGTAGCATGGCTGTTTTTTCCATTTCAAATTAATTGCTACAAATCTATTTACGAACTATAGTAGATACTATACAATGCAACCATATGTTAGCAAGTATATTCAAACATTTTAAAGCTAAGTGAGATATCTACAGTAATGGAAATCTACTAAAAGTTTAAGGGAAAATGCACACGTAAGAGACATAAAAATGAGAATTCTCTTTTAGCTATTAGTTCATTAAGAAAACATGACTAAAAGATTACATACCTATGCAATGCAAATTCTTTTGAGGCGTATGGCAACACTTAATAAATTTCTAAACATATACTAATGTTCTTAAAATTTCATTGATATGTATGAAATTAAAACCACCCTCAAACAAAACTGTATCATTTTGTGTATCTTAACTATGTATTTTATCTTCATCCTTTCACAGGGGACACCAATTCAGCATCCAATTCCTGCCCAGGCTCTCTTCTAATGAAGAGAAATTTTGGGTTAAAATCAATGTGAAACTTCCTTTCCCAAACATCACTGTCAAACCTTAATGCTCTAAATTATTCAAACATACATTCATTTTATTTTTAATACATTGGAGCCTAGTTCTTGTAACTGAATTAATTTATATGTAAAGAAGGATGGTACTTTATCCTATTCTATAACACTTAATAAAAGAAATAGAGGTAAACATTCACTCTACTGAAAATAAAACAAATTCATCATTCATAAGAGACTTTTGAAATTTAGAAACATAGAGAAAAACACGATTTCGTAAGAACAGGCCTCTATATAAAAAAATAGCATCTGAAGCAGAAATTTTATTAAAAATGTACATATAAATGTTGATAAAAATGTCAGACTACTTAAAACATATTTAACATATTAAATGCTGAGTTATGAAAATTATAAGAAAAAACAGAATGGGTATAAATAGGCCACTCTAATTTCAAATACCAGACTTTTCTCTTTATGTTATATACCAAAAGCGTAATATTTACTATGCTTCTATAAAATAGTAAGTGAAAAGGAAGAGTGTACAGACATTATAAAATAGTTCAGATATACAATTATTTATTCATTCAGTAAATATTTATTGAACATTTACTGTGAGCCAGGGACTGTTCCGGACACAGGAAATATAGCAGTGAGCAAGTTATATTTGTCCTTTGTGTGAGATATATACCCATACATGCATGCGCACACACACCTATACATATACATATACATGACATTGAATGAATATGCTAATTCTCGTATCTTAGAATGGATAAAACTTATCAATTGCCGTGATTGTTGAAGTTCAAGTAAGTTTTTAAAAATACATGATAACAGGGGGAAAAGTCCATGGGATTTATAAAATAACTTCATAGAAAGGACAATTTCTATCTTAAAATAATGTTACTCTTTAAATCGGAGTCCTCGTTCTCAAAGTACCCTTTGGAAAAGTATATCTAGTACCTGTAGAATAAAACAAAAGCCTGTTGTCTACAGTATTCCTCTTCACATAGCAGCAGCTAACCCAGTACCCGTACGGGCTCATCTATTTCTCTGAACTAATCATCTGAGGCAAACCACAAAAAACTCAAGTAAAGTATTTTATGATGTAACCTCTAACCCTACTATAATGGGAAACTGTATTTTTTTTCTCTATGGGTAATATATCTCCTTATAATTTTCTTTATTCCTTAACCTAGGGACCATATTTTTGGATTTCCTTTTCCATAATCATTCAGGTAAGTGGATACTATGAAAGAAATAGCTAAAACCAAATTTGGTTTCATAGGTTAGTATTGCTTATATTCATCTCCTTTTAAATTAAAGTTTTATTTCTCTTCTGTGTGTGCACATATTTAGTCTACTCTATCCATTGTTGATGTATATTTCTCCAATGAGGTATGGAAAATGACATATATGTCTATAATGTGAACACTAGAGGCATTTTGCTTAACTCAGTTCTTAACTTCCATAAAGTGTTTAAAATTCTATATTAGTTCTGATACGAAGGTTTTAAAACAAAAGCAACCAATACTATGGTTTTAAAACAAAAAGTAATTATTAGATTTCATTCATCTACTAAACCTCATCAGAAGCTATAACCTTATTTCTAAGTAAAGTATTTGGAGACTGCAAAAAGGCAATTTCTTACAATCCGTACAAACTTTCAGATATGTCCTCTTTTACATAAAGGAATCCCTGAAAAACATTTTTCTTTGCTCATTTGTAAAAGGTTTCCTGCCTTTTAAATTAAGAGTTTATTATGAGCCATATATTTATGCTAGTATGGTAAGCATATTAAGGTACTTCTGAAACTAGTTTTACTTGT
The DNA here is from genome assembly GCF_008692635.1 of Crocuta crocuta. Classification (NCBI taxonomy): domain Eukaryota; kingdom Metazoa; phylum Chordata; class Mammalia; order Carnivora; family Hyaenidae; genus Crocuta; species Crocuta crocuta. The sequence goes on from NW_027531522.1 coordinate 4,893,600, forward strand.
CTCACAGTAAGTGACTATCATATCCTTATACTCGATACAAACACGCACAGCGCACCTATATCTTGGAGTACTATTAGAAATTTCATTAAAAGGTATTCATTTCAATTCCATTTTCAATTTATATTCTATTAATGGCTTTTGGGAAACTCCATTTAATGAAGTATGTCGATCTTACTAGGTGATTTTTTTTTTTTTTTAATTCACCATACCACCTAGCAAGTCTCTTGCACGTAGTAGGCCCACAATAAATATTCATTTAAGGGTACAATGCTAGTGTTTAAAAGCTAACTGCAACCTGAACTTTATTCTTCAGAGTAAAGCAATACTTTATTTTATATGTACAACGGAACTAAAATTTCTAAGTAATGATTAACAGAAATATTCAGATAAATTGGTCTCTTTGAGTGAGGATTTTCGATAGTTGAAATTCACATTCGTGAAGAGTTTTTATTTACCAGGTGGTTTAGAATTGTCTATATTTTATTTAAGTAGCACTCAAATGTTAACCACCTTTTCATGTAAAAGTCATCATTTTCTTACAAAAGAGACTGCAACTTAGAATCAATCACAATTAACATCATTGTGAGAGACACTTAACTGTTGGAAAGTTTAGGTAGGTCATTCTGAAATTTAAATTGTATGTAATCTAAATTTTAAAATATTTTTAAGAATCAAGGCCTAATATTTACTGTAAAGGGTTTGGCTTGGCTACTCTTGTGTTTGACTTCAGAGCTACTCCTTCTGCTACAAAATTGATATATATTGGTTGTATTTCCATTTTGGGGTAAAACACCTTATAATTACCAGTAGAAAAATAATATCTAAAAGATGACGTTAGGTTTTCTAGGCATTGCATAGACCTCAATAACATTTCAGAGTTGGACTATTTTTTTCCATCATGCTCCAATATTTAAGGGTGTTCAGTGTCTGACTTTTCAGAGTATCTCCAATATAAGGGTGAGGTCCATATTCCCAGTTGTTTTTTTTTTTACTGATACTGAAGATACACATTTCTGTTATAATTAAAGTGTGATTAAAGTGACCTATTTAGGCGTCTGTTTATAGCAGACAATAACATAATGTAGGTGAAAAGATTCTAGACACAGAAAAGAGGAAAATCAGTTTTTGCAATGGAAGACACCTTGAAGGAAATGAAACAAATCTTGGACTTAACAAAAAGAAGAAGAAATTAAGTTGAGTTGCTAAATACTCTCTGGGCCACAGAAGAGAACTTTTTAAGATTTAAATGTTTTCCTCTCTGAAAGGAGCCACTGCTTAGCAAATCCAGAAACATGCCCAAGAATATGTTAATTAACTGCATTGTGTCCCAGAGAGAATGAGGTTGACAAATTCATTTTTGTATTCCTTCAATTAATAAACTGTTTGCCTATTACATCTTAGATTTTTAAAAATCTATAACATACCTATTTATCTCTTGAAATTATACAGTAACAGTGCCAAGGTCCAACACGGCCCCATAGGGTGAATCTTAGGAGGCTTAACATTCTTGGCGAACTAAACACACAAGCCTCCGATCACTTTTTCTCAGTCTTACTTTACTGCGGCGCTTAAGAGCCAGAATGTAAGCAATTTTTATATGGTGGCCCTTTACTCCAATTTAAAAAGCAAGGATCTTCGGTACAGGCGCAAGAGGAAAATACAATGACATAATATTAGAGAAAGGTATTATGAAGACTGACCAGGAATGCTACATCTCTCTCTCTCCCCCCATCCCCACCCCCATTCATGCCCTTTTTTCCACCCATTTGTTGTTTTTCTCACAAGTATATCATGACTTGTAACACATTTTTTTAATTTTCAATGAAACCAAAAAATGTCTCGAACGCTAAATGATGTAAAAGATCCACCTTCTACCATCAACGACATAGCAGATAAACTTCTAAAGCTATTCTGTATCTTCAAAGACTTATAAATAAAAAATGTAAATTGAATCCAAATAGTTGGGGAGGGGGGCCACCAGAGGATGAGTGTTGAAGGAATGAACAGATTGAGAATACCTCCCTTTCAACACCAATGTTCTGTTCAAACCTTTCCACGGTTACACCTCCAGTGATTGCTTCTATAAGAATTTCTCCGTATACCTCGAAATAACTGAAGGATTTCCATGAGGAAAGGCAAGTTTAAGGAAGAAGATCCGCAAAATGAAAGTGTGCCAAAGCAAAAACACTTCTCTAGCATTTCAAATGCAAAACATCACCACTACCTTTAACTGACTCTTAAGGGTTCTTTTCAAACAGAGGCTATTTATGAATATCATCTGTTAACTTCTTTCTTGTAATTCAAAACTCTCGTCAAATGATGTTTTCATGATGACGTGCAAATATAATATTCCATTAGAGATCAATTCTAATTGGTTTTTAAAAATCCACCTTGGGAAACAGTGCTGCGTCACACACAGACCAGTAATGGGGATTTTAGAAGGAATTTTCGCAAAGTCTATTATAAATCTAAGTTAAAATTACCCTCTTGCCCTAGCAAGGTTTGGGCCAAGGGACTGAAATGATTTCTTCCCGAGTTTTCACGCACGATGACTTTGGTCTTGTCTTCGAGACTCGCGAGCACTTGTTGGAAATCTTCATTTTTTTTTTTTTTTTACAACTGTGACGTTTGCCAAAAATATTTTTTCCACATGTCTCACAAAGGAAAACAGGCAGAGTTTCGTAGGTGGGTTGCAATTGTTTCCAAAACGTGCTTTAAAAGCAAATGACACGTTTTTCCCTTTTGAATTTCACTGCTATTTTGAAAACGCATTTCACGTTAAGCAATCAAGCCTGTTTTTGTGAAGGGCTGCTCGGCCCTTGCTCTTAAAATTTACTGTGTATGCAACACAGAGCTGAATAATAACAAATAGAGACACCGAAACCTGCTTTTTCCGAACTCCTTTGGACCCCGACATTCACTTTCGCATCCATACGTTAAAGAGATTCAAAATGATATCATCTGCTCTAACTCTCCGGATCCTGGAAAAAAAAAAAAATGCCCACATTTGTCCCTACCTAGTTATCGCTTAATAAACATATGTGGGCTGCTTCCCCTCTTCTTTTAATGTGTGAGTTGCAGGCTTGCCCAGCTTCCTCCAATTTAGCGGCACGTTGTAAAGCCTCCTTTCTACGGGGTCCCGAGTTGGAAACCCCTCGCCGGCCGCGTGTGATAATAAAACTTGCGGCGCCGGCCCGGCCCGAGCGCTGGAGTCCCGGGAGGCGGGAGCAGGGGGTCGAATCGGGCCGCAGGACCCCCTCCCTCGCGAAGGACGCGCNCTTCCCGGGCTGGCCCTCCTCCTCCTCCCCCTCCCTCTCCTCCTCCTCCTCCTGCAGACTGCGACACCGATGCGCTTCCTTCGGCGACTTCAGCTTTCGCTGCAGCCGCCTTCCCGCTATTTCGTGAATACGTTCTAAAATGTTCTCCTTTCTTTTCAGAAGTGGTTGAAATGCCTCACGTCCACCTTAATTTTAATCTGCTGTTTCCCTCCGGGAAAATATTCCCTCGGGAAATCCAAAAATCTAGAAGGGAAGACCGCCAATCCGATAAAACCCTGGAACTCTACATAGATTTGGTATTGTGACATTTTAACGCGTGTATGCCGTCTACGCTGGCCAAAGGACTCGCCCCTCTTTTTTATTTCCTCCTTTCAATACTGGTATTTTAAACTCCCCATCGAATGCGTTTGGACGAAGAAGGCAGAGAATGTGTCCAGCAGCACGCAGCAAATCAGAGGTTTTATCTGACGCCGCCTGGGACGGAAAAAAAAGTGGAACGTGGACGAGGGAGCTTCTAGGGAAGAAAAGCCGCACAATTCGCCGGGGATGAAGCCGGGCCCGGCGGGGGCGTCCGGGGCCCTCGGGCTCCGAGCTGAGGAGCTGGCCGGGCAAAGAGGCGAGGTTTTAAATAGCGGGGGCTGGGAGGGCGGTGGGCCCGCGCATGACGGTACTTTACGAGAAAGGATGGGGCAGCGGAGATTACTTTGCTCTCTCATTCCCCCCCCCCAAGAAAAAAAATAAAGTTAGAAGGAGGCGGAGAGAAGAGCCATCCTGANCGAGCGCGGCCCGCGCGAGGGATCCTGGGTAAAAAGTGGCCGCGCGGCACCGGGAGAGCGCGGAGAGGAGCCGGGGTCAGAGGTCAGGGCCCTGGAGCCCCGCGTGCAGAGCCCCCCACGTGAACGCTGCGAGCAGGAGGAACCTTTTTGTTTGCAACCGCGCCAGCATGCTCCCCTATTGACCGAGCTGCTTTTTCCGGGACGCTGGAGAGAGTCGCTCCATCCCGGATCTCCTAACCCCACCCCCCTTCCACCACCAACACACTACCCAACTCTACCCTTCCTCTCAACTCACTTCCCAGCCCCCCGTACCGGGCTTGCAATAACGCAGTAAATTTGCTTTAACAACAAGTGGGGGTGGTTGCATTTACTCCTCCCTCTCCTCTCTCCTCCCCCTCCTCTTGCTGCGGCTCTTGACACTACTACAAACCAGGACTATAAACATAAACATGTGTCACTGTAACTGGGCAGGTAATATACGGATTTGGGGTGGGGTGGAGGGGGGCTTGGTCGCCGCTTGGGGGGCAGTAAAAAAATGTATGTTTCACGTGCTCGACCGCTTTGGGGGCTCCCCCCACACACCAAGCCATTTATAGAATGCCGTCGGCACTCGGTCACTTACTCATTCAGCCACAGAGACCCACAAAGGCGGACTTGCTGATAACCACCGTACCCCAAAGCAAATACATTTCAATACGAATCTCTCTCCTTTCCCAGCCACGGCTGCCACTTAATACTTGAATCCCCCTTCCTTTTTTTTACAAATTATTTAACGCATAGCAACAGCGAACATTTTTTTTTTTTCCGAGCAAAACAGCACACCACCCTCTTGCCCTGGACAGTACCTAAGGATTTTGTACGCAGAAATCCTTTCAGACAGCAAGAACGGCTCTTTGAATGACCGAGTTCGAAATCTGTCCTGTAAAGGTGATTTCCTGGGCTTTGCCTTCGTAGATGTAGCAACTTCTGCTGCAAGTTGCTGCGACCGGCGCTGGGGAGATTCGCCACAGCGCGCCTTTATTATTATTATTTAGTCTGTATTTACGCTGCCGCTCAACTTTTTCCCTCTTTCTCGGCTCAACGAGCCTAGGAACGACTACCTAAGGCAGAGTAAAGCGAATCCCCTCGCCAGCTTCTTGGCTGGGAACGGAGGGAGCCCGAGAAAATGTTCAGATGGGGAAGTGGTTCCCTTTGTTTTCATTGTTTCTCTACGAACTGGTGGATACAAGGACAAGCACTTACCTTCTCTTCTTTTTGCTCCAAAAACCAGACGTTCCCATCAGCCTTAAAATACACGATCCACCTTGAAAGTAACTACGAACGTCGGGAGAGTTTGTATTCCATTCTTTTTCGCTCTCTGCCCTCTTTTAGCGTAGGATTAAGTTGCCGAGCACGTTGCTGCAAGCCGGAGCCCCCCGCCTTAGTGAATCGGTCACGTTTAGGACCCTCTAGGTCCATCCTAATTCTGCCAGTAGAATTGAGGGTATTGGAGCTCTAAACTTTCAAAAGGAAAGGGGGCCTGCAACTACCGAGAAAACTTATGGATACCCTTTTTTTTTTTTTACAACTGTGTTTTTGTACCACATCACCAAATAGCATTTGCCAAGAAACATTAGATATTTCTTCGAGCAAAGTTTTTTTTTTTTTTTAAGTTTATGCTTAGCAACGTGCTGCTTAGACAGATGGTGTTAAAAGGCAGATTTGTAAGGGCATTTAACTGAACCGGTGCATTTTCCACGATGTTAGTTATGTCCTGTGTTTCTCAAACACACAAACAAAACACCTCTAAAACTGCAAAAGGAAAGAAATAGAAGTTTGAATTCTTATGTTGTGGAATGACGTAAAGAGAGGCGTTTCTTTGAAATTGCTTGGTGGAAACATTGGCCAGGAGAGCGAAGACTATGCTTTTTGAAGTTCAAAGACTTAATTTTCATTCTAGGATTCAAAACAACAACAACAGCAACAGCAACCACAACAATGACAACTTTTCTGGGTTGCGGGTGAGACGAGTCGAGGTTTAGTGCCCAGCCTGGCGGGCATTACTGCCCAAACCTTGTTTAAATCTGATTATGATGTGATTTGTTGGAGTCTTGAATATGAAATGATCCTTGTGTATCTGTAAATGCGAAGTTGGGATTTTTTGATCTCCCGCTTTTTTTGTGTGCGTCCAGTAGCTGCAGCAGTGGAAGGCAGTGATTGGCTCCAGTGCTCTGCTCCTAGAAGGATTTGGGCTGAAGCCAGGGGAACAGAACCAGAGGATTCCCTTTCCAGAGACCATCAGGCCCCACATGTCTTCTGTTTCCCTTCTCCCCTCTTGGGTGCCCAGAATTTCTGCATGGCTTGAGCAGCCCGTAGGTAGGCCTCAACACTCAGTGTCATCACTGCGATTTCTACACATTTGACCCTTGTGCAAAATAAACACAAATTTGGGCAACGCAAATAAATTGTAGGTCTTGATATTTGTGTATTATTTAATATATCAACACTGAACTCTACTTTCTCGGATTTTTTTTTTCTACATTCAGGATCAATTGTGAGAAGCCCTGGTGTCTCATAGGAAAATATTGCAACAAAACAAGATAATTGGGGGGGAAAGGCTGTCGCAGTAAGAAAAGTGGCTTTTCGTTGATAGCGTTTAATTGGAATTAAAAGATTCTTTAGCTGTAAACATTCTTTATTTATTCAGCACACATAAGCAGGCATTGTTTTTATCACCATCATAATTATGGTGTCCTTTAAACTGGCTGATAGCAGGAAAGATAAGGGAATGTGCGTGTAGATTCAGATTGCTTTTCACTCCTCTCTTTCTTTCCCTTCCTCCCTCCCTCCCCTCTCTCCATACCCTTCCCCCCACCCCCATTCCTTCCTTGGTCACTAGGGTCCCCCACAGCCCTTGAGATGAGGAGAGCAGGAAGCTTGTGGCCTAACCATTTCTTACATCATGAAAGAGATTTGTACCCCACTCTAATTTAATGCAACGCATAACCTTCTCGTCTCCCGTGTTTCTGACTGCTCTTTAGCTTACAATCTAGGTTATTGAAGAGTTGTCTGTTGCTCACCTGTGTAAAATCGTGTCCACTAGCTTTGTTGCTTTACCTTTGTCTAATTTAGAAAGTACACTCTTAGGGCTTTTTCAGAACAAAGCCTCACAAAAACCCCTTTACCTCCAAGGATTTGCAAATTTATAAAGCCTGCATTGAATTCAAGATGGGTCAGGGGGCAAAAGAAGGGTAGGAGGTCACTGCATTTTGATTATGGGTCAATAGACAACATGGCGTATACTCTGTGTCCCAAACTTCTGTTAAAAACAGGATTTCAAAATGCCTAAGAACAGAAGGATGGGCCCTTTTGGAGACTTGCCTCGATTGCTGTGGATGAGACAAAAAGAAGAAAATTAAGGAAAACGTACTAAGTTATCATTTAAGCTACTCCTTCATTTAGCATTGCCTCCTCCGTTCTCGTTTTCCCCTCCCAAAAAGTAGAAAACATGTGAAAATTAGATGAATTTTGATGAGGAACTGTTGATTATCGCAAGATTTTATTGTCTTCTATCCTAAATTAATTCAGCCATGTGAGGCTTTATATTATTATTATTTTAGAATGTGTTATATGTATTATAATTACTTTTGGCTAACAGTACAAGGGGATTCTTTTATTCTTCTCACCAGTATACTTACATTGTTGAGGCCTTTGTGATGTCCTTAGTCTTTTCTGTCTGAATTCACTTGGAACAAAATGTGCCCAGCAATCAGTAAAACAAATGTATATGGTGAAGAGTTAGGTGATGGTGATGGTGATGTGGGGGAATGATCCTCATTTAAATTATATGTGTATGGGTGAAAGCTTGGAAGGAAAAGGATTATTTTAATGCTCCACAGTACTTTAATTATATGACAGTTGTAGTGTAGAAATGCAAAAGTACTCTTAGGTTTTCCTTCAGGTTTTCAAAAGAACTTTCCCCATTAGTAAACTACTCCTGCAAATTGATACTGCATTTCCCAGCTAACCATTTAAAAGACTGTAAATGCCGTGTGCATTACTTCGCTCCAGAGGAAAGAGGTCAGACTGAATTGCAATGGTATTTAAACATAAAATACAGTGAAAATAAATCAAAATCAAAATAGAACATCCGAAGGTAAATTTACCGCATTCATACAGGGTAAGTAAAGACAAATATGTATGTATCTTCATAGCCCATCACTTTAAAAACTGAAAGTACTGGGTTGTTGTTGTTTTCCTTTTTTTTTTTTATAACAAATGCAAAAGTAAGAGACCATTAAGATTATACTTTTGTCTGTATTTGCCACAGAGGATTTTCCTTTAGCAGGCAGCTTTGTTTTCAAAGCTAAAATACTTTTTATGATAGTAAGTAGACTGCACATTCCTCACTGAGTAAATAATTACATGTAATTAACAAACTCAATGCTTATCATATATATTCCTAAATTCTCAATGAGTAATTCTCTATACTCTTAGAGATGGATACACACATAAATGTTAAGTTGGGCATATCTGCCCACATATGTACATGCATTTGAGAAACAGAAGTTGATATATCTTCTCTTAAAAAAGAATTTGAATACAGTCCATCATCTGAATTGGGTTCATCTTTGATTGTTGAGGCAGCTGACATGGTCAACAAATTTATCAAAGAAACCCCCTGGCTTTTGAAGAATAGTACTTTATACATCTGGATCTGCACATCCAGGCAAAGTAAGTAAATTATTGCATAACTTTAAGCATAATTGATAACAGACACCTTTAATTTTTCATCCCCATTCTTTTGGCCAGCTTTCACATTAATAATCTAAGCCATAAATGTTGGTAGCTATTGATCGAAATCCCCTGTGTGCATGCAAATCCATCTTAAAGTCCCCTGCCTTTCATGTGTGAGCGCTCAGGGGCCTCTGCTAGATCTTTTTATCGGGATCGACCCCCAATGTGCCTGGAGAAGACCCCGGATATGCAACGTGTGCTGATGGCCACAAGAAAGCTGTCTGTCACATTCTGTGTGTGTGTGTGTGTGTGTGTATGTGTGTGTGTGCTCGCGCGCGCGTGCGCGTGCATGTGAATGCACGCACTCACGCCTTAACACACACACACACACACACAATAATGGGGAAGTTAAAGGAACAAAAGAATGTATTAGACAAGAAGAAAGATATGTAATAAGAGTATTATAAATGTATAAGTGTAAAGACGCCCGAGTGTACATACAAAGATACTTGCATAAATTGTATATAGAGACACATTTCCCAAGTCATCTGGCCTTTATTTTTCTCTACTTAACCCAATAGGTTGTACCTTTAGTTTAAAAAATACATAATATTCTACTAGTTTTAACTACCACCTATGTTGCCAGTATTTTAAAGGTGGAAAGAGAGGGAGAGCAAAAAAAAAAAAAAAAGGAAATTTTGAAANTTTCTCTCTGAGTTTACTATTTCTTGGCTGTTTGACTCTTTGGTGGAAATCTCAAAGCTGGAGGAGGGGAATTGGACGGGGGTGGGGTTGGAGGAAGAGAGCTGCCAGTATATAAGTGCATCAGGAGGAATTTTAAAACGACATTAGTGTCGCTGGCAATGGAAAGACTCTGGTCATTCGACTTTAAAAAACAAACACCAGCATCTGCTTTTTCTGGAAACTTTGCTTTCTACTTAAAACCTTTTGCATTTTGCCTCCCGTGAAAGTGAAAGAGAAAAACGCGGTGTGATACATCCAGATGCAAAAGAAAGCCAACTCGGTGGATGGTATTAGCTGTGACGAGGCATTGTTCATTGCTGCCTCTCGGTTACGTTTAAAGCCTGAAATATCACGAGATCCATTCAATGATCCTTCTCTCATTCAAGGGACAAAAATGTAATTTGCTGTAGCTCTGATTTCTTGGATGGAAATGCTAGCCTTAGATTTCAAAGGCAAGAACTAGACATCGTGGTTTGTACACACATTGATTAAGTTGAAGAGCGGCGATTACATCTGTGCTGAGTGCAACAGTAGTCCAGGGCTGACTTTTCAAATCCCAACCTCTGAGTTACAGACTCTCTTAAATAGACTTCCTTAATTTCCGGATGCACTTCTTGAAATTCCCAATTCTCTTCAAAATTCCTGGGAAATTACTAGGGAGATGAGAGTGGGGGTGGGGAACTATGGCCGAGATTTCATGCAAACTACCTTTTTGTGTGTCTGATTCCTGTTTTTATTTATTTTTTTTTCCTTTTGAGCCATACCTGCTTGTGCTAGCCAGACCAGAGCACGGGAAACTGGAACTTTTGAATGGGAAGGAAGAAATTATTGTACAATTCTTTTCTTGCAGGCTCAGAAATATCCGTTTATTCTTTTAACCACACGGATGTGTCTATTTTTGGAGGAACAAGGAAACATATAAATGCCTGGGTTGCATTTATGCTGTAGTTGCAAACACCAAACAGTTAAGAAGATTTTGCCGAATTTTGCAAAGGAGCCAACAAACCACCTTGGGATCCTGATAATGCAACTGGGAAGACCCTTGCTCGCATTTGGCAGTATTTTGGATATCCTTGAAAAGACACCAAAATATGCCTTAACTTGACTAAGAAGAGGTTAAACAACATTGATATTCATCCAAAGTGATTTTTTTTTTTTAAAGCAGATGCTTGGCTTTCATGGAAAAAATGAGAGTTGTGGAAGATTCATTTAAACTCCCAACCGAAAGCATCATAGACCATTGGAATGGTCTGCATCGTACATCAGCACTTTCTTTTCATCGTTATTACGTAAAACCTCTGGAAGCACCTTGGGCGTTTTACGTTTTCTATTCTTCGCTGCAGAAGCGGTCTGCTCCCTGGAATTCTGACCTGTGGTGAACAGGACCCTGGCAAAGGCTGTGCCGGGGATTCTAGGACGATCTGGCCTCGAATCCAGCCTGGTTAATTGTGAAAAGTGTACACATTTCTGGCTTATCTATGCTTTGTTATGGGTCTGACGTGAAACTACCTCCTCCCCACCCCACCCCCCAGCAGAGAACCAAAATCCAGTTGAATTGTTACAGTGTTTCAGAGCTGGAGCCTTGAACTGCTTCCTTGGTCAAATAACTTTGTTTCTGGTTGTAAAAGGCATTTCAGGAAAAAAAAAAAAAAAAGGAAAATCGAGAGAAATTCAAAACGTAAGTCTGTACTGGGGTGGTTCACTGCGCGGGTTTAACTTTGGAGCTCCCAGCCGGTCTCCTTCTCCACTCCCATAAGGGAAATACCAGGCTATTCTGCACATTTTCGCTTAAGCTCCATTTTCCAAAGGAAAAGGGGGTGGGGTATGTCTATTTAGGCTTGATAATGTTTTTAAAATGCTTTTCTTTGAAATGATAATAGCTGCAGCGGTAAAATGCAAATAAAGGAAAAAATAGGCAATATTCCTTTAAAGGCGAATATACAGGGATTTTTTTTTTTTTAAAGCGTACACACACTGGTTCAGATGAAGTCTGTGAGTCGGGCTGTTTCTGAGCTCCGATAGTTTAATGGAAAGATTTATATACCGACTGTATTATTTACTTTGGGAGGGGAGGTGGCAGTATAAGGGTATGCTAATTAGTGGGAGATTTTGGGGGGAAGGGGTGGAATATCAATTTTTATTGCATCACCTGTCAGGAGTGTCCAATCAGCGCTGGCTTTAGGGGAATTAATTGATGAAGGTGTCTCCGGACGAGCTCACTTCACTCTGTCATTTTATTTGTAGCTAAAGCAGCGGCGGGAATAGCAGCTGCATTTCTTTTCTCTTTCTCCCTTCACATTCCATTATCATAGTGCTCCAATGGAGAAGGAAGGAATTGAGGGGCCCAGGTACTGATCTGCATCGGAGACTTAGACCAACACACTGGCAGATCAGAAACCGGATGGTTTTTTCCCTCTTTTTAAAAAAATACGAAAACCAAAAAAAAAAGCAAGAATCAAGTCAGTGTAATTTCATGTTTTGTTTTGTTTTGTTTCCAATGATTTTGCCTAGAGTTTGGCACTCCCTTCGCCGGTAATAACAGTCTTTGTTATTTTATTAGCAGGATGCCTTGAGACACACGCAGCATCTGGCGGAGGATTAACATACATACATGTGTATGTATGCGTCACGTATATATTTACTGCAAATGGTGGGGATCATTTAGTGCCCGAGATGGGAGACCTGAAGTCAGGTTTTGAAGAGGTGGATGGCGTGAGGCTCGGCTACCTCATCATTAAAGGGAAGCAAATGTTTGCCCTCTCCCAAGTCTTCACGGATCTGCTGAAGAACATCCCGAGGACGACCGTGCACAAGCGCATGGATCATTTGAAAGTGAAAAAGCACCACTGCGATCTGGAGGAGTTGCGGAAACTCAAGGCAATCAACAGCATCGCCTTCCACGCCGCCAAATGCACTCTCATCTCCCGGGAAGACGTGGAAGCGCTCTACACCTCCTGCAAAACCGAGCGTGTCCTCAAGACCAAGCGCAGGAGGGTCGGCAGGGCCCTGGCCACAAAGGC
>NW_027531522.1:4906211-4911992 GCF_008692635.1 Crocuta crocuta
GCTTCTGCCCGCCTCCCCACCACCACCACCACCACCATCACCACCACCACCACCACCACCACCGGGCCCCACAGCCGCAGCAGGGTCACCACCCCCCTCATCACCGCCGGCCGCAGCCCCATCTCGGCAGCTTTCCCGAGAGTTGCAGCAGCGACTCGGAGTCCAGCTCCTACTCGGACCATGCAGCCAACGACTCCGATTTTGGCTCCAGCTTCTCCAGCTCCAGCAACTCCGTGTCCTCGGAGGAAGAGGAGGAGGAGGGAGAGGAGGAGGAGGAGGAGGAAGAGGAGGAGGAGGAGGAGGAGGGGGGCAGTGGGGCCTCGGATTCCAGCGAAGTCAGCTCGGAGGAGGAGGACTCGTCCACGGAGTCGGACTCCAGCTCCGGCTCCAGCCAAGTGTCGGTGCAGAGCATCCGTTTCAGACGCACCAGCTTCGGCAAGCCTCCCAGCGTGCAGGCGCAGGCCAACTTCTTGTACCATCTGGCCTCCGCCGCCGCTGCAACCAAACCCGCTGCTTTCGAGGATGCCGGCAGACTTCCCGACCTCAAGAGTAGTGTCAAAGCCGAGTCGCCGGAGGAGTGGAATCTGCAGAGCTGGGCCCCCAAAGCGTCTCCGGTGTACTGCCCGGCCAGCCTGGGGAGTTGTTTCGCAGAGATAAGGAACGATAGGGTATCTGAGATTACATTCCCACACTCTGAAATTTCCAGTACTGTAAAGAGAACTGACCTGACAATTAACTGCTCGGCGGAGGGGGCCTCTTCACCTAGCCCAAAGACAAACAATGCATTTCCACAACAAAGAATACTCCGAGAGGCTAGGAAATGCCTACAAGCAACTCCTACTACACACTGTGCGGATGCCACCACAATAGCAGCTAGGTTCTTCCATAACGACTCTTCGGGAGCGGCCGCGAATTCAGAGAAAGATTCCAAAATCCCTCCTTGTGCTGAATTTGCTACGGATTTGTCCTCTTCCCAAACTGACTCGGAGGTAGACGCAGCAGCGACGAAGGCTGAGAATCCGTGCACGAACACAGGCGACAAGACCTTGCCATTTCTGCACAATATTAAAATCAAAGTAGAAGACAGTAGTGCTAATGAAGAATATGAACCTGACCTTATTACAAATAAGCTTAAGTGCGAGTGCAATGATACAAAGGGGGAGTTTTACAGTGTGACGGAAAGTAATGAGGACGCCTTGTTAACCACAGCAAAGGAAGAAGGTTTTGCATGCCCTGAAAAAGAGACTCCTTCCTTAAATCCACTGGCTCAGAGTCAGGGCCTCTCATGCACTTTAGATTCTCCAAAACCTGAGGATGGGGAATATAAATTTGGTGCCAGGGTGAGAAAAAACTACCGGACACTAGTACTGGGAAAGCGACCTGTACTTCAGACACCTCCAGTCAAACCAAATTTGAAATCAGCTAGAAGTCCCCGTCCGACTGGTAAAACGGAAACACATGAAGGAACACTGGATGATTTTACAGTTATAAACAGACGCAAAAAGGTAGCCAGCAATGTAGCATCAGCAGTGAAAAGGCCATTTAATTTCATGGCAAATTTTCCTTGTCCACCGTCACTCATTATCGGGAAGGATGGGGATTTGTGGCCGGCGTATTCCTTAAACACCACTAAGGATTCCCAACCTCCTCACAAGGCCCATCCTATATGGAAATGGCAGCTGGGCGGTTCTGCAATACCTCTTCCACCGAGTCACAAATTCAGGAAATTTAATTCATAAAAGTGTTTTGGAAGATATTTTCTTGAACCATATTACCTTCCTTTTGTCGTATAACTGCACAGGATGGTTTGTACAAGTCCATTAATGTGTTACACCCCTTTTGGAGCCCTGGTTTATCGCATTTCGAAGACAGAAATCGGATTACTTTTTTTTTTTNAAACTCAGTTATTAAGGTAGAGCTGGAACACTTTACTGTTTCAATGCTAATAATGCACCCGGTACCTCAATTCAACTGCTACAAATAAATGTCAAAAGGTTGAATAATAAATATTACAATGAGCCATTAAGTTTATGCACTAGATTTCAGACCTGAAAGTGTAACTGTTAATTCAGTGAAAGTTTGTTAGGTTACGTGGTTACACAGTGAGGTAGAAAGAAGTTTCTGTGAGCCCGAAATGTTCTTTTCTGGAGCTCCTGTTTGTGGGATATCTTTTTCTTTTGCTCCCCTCATTCCTTCTCCAAGAGTAGTTGCACTTAATTCCTTCCTTCCTTCCTTCCTTTTCTTTCTTTCTTTCTTTCTTTCTTTCTTTCTTTCTTTCTTTCTTTCTTTCTTTCTTTCTTTCTTTCTTTCTTCCCTTCCTTCCTTTCCTCCTTTCTTCCTTCTCTCTTTCTCTCTATCTCTTTCTTTTTTTGAGTGGAAAGATTGGGGAGTCCTGCTTGAATGCTGGTAAAAACTGCCTCATATATATACTGAGTAAAATGAATATGAGATTGCTTTTTTTTTCTTTCTTGTAAAGGATGTGATTTTACTCCTTGCAATTGGATAACTCCTTTTTGTGTTCTCACCCAAAGGTTATAAATAAGGTGACTCTTACTCACTATTGTCCTGCTTACCTTGTGGTCAGACTCCTCGAGTTTGACTCCTCAAACTTGCAAAACAATTAAAATAGTTCCCTTAATAGCAGGATATTTTATGGTCTGACTCTTCATAATGACAAAGCAGTAAATACAACCGAGAAAAGTACAATGGGTCAGAGTTCTAAGAATATCCCAAATGAAAAATAACAGTTATTTTAGGGCTCTTTGGTACCAGAACTCAGGCACTTGGAGTTTATTACCTTTTCCTTTTTCTGCATCTCTCTGAACTTCTGTTTTCAGACCATCCTGTGATAAAGCAGGAGAGTTTCTACTGCAAGTGACAATCAGAGGTGACTATCTATATTTGCACTTAAAATCAAAGTAGTTCAACATGCAAATGGCTAGGGTCTAGCCCTTGGTAAGGGCCATGCTGGTGTACTATGTTGTGATGATGGAAGCAGTAAATCAAAATTATGGAAATTTGCACTGTTGAAAAGCATGCTTTAGCTTTATTTTCAATTAAAAACACTGTTTAAAATTCCTGGTTCCATACATTTCTACTTATTCCAGATTGAAGAACGGTTAACAGGAATGAATGGTTTTGTTGACATTTTCATTTGTAATGATTTTGCCTGAAAGAAATGCATTTGTTGGGTGTAGTGTTTTGTTGTAATAGCATGTGATGAGGCCAGTCAGGTTCTGTGCAAAACACTGGATTTCTTTCTAAATAACAACAAGACTTTGCAAACTTGTTACAAATCAAGTGCAAAAAGTTTCAGGTTTAAGAAAGTGAAGCAGAGATCAATTGCTATTTTAATGAATGTTAAATCTGGTAATTTTTGGCCCACTTCCCCCCCCCTTAGTCTGACAAATTAATTATGGATCTCAGATCTTTGCCATCGTAATCCTAAGAAGTTGCATCTATAGATCATAAATCATAAAACAAAATGTCAATGAGATGTTTACTGTGAGAATTTAAGTCACTGCTTCTCATGGAAATGCAGTCTTTTTTTTTTTTTTTTTTCCTGGCCCTTACCCTTCTAATGCCTACTCCCTTTGAAAATGTTCTTTTGTCTATAAATGTTTCAGATAGATCTGGATGGTCTCAGCTCTAATTGCTGTATATGCTCTGTGGTTTTACTCTTACTGTAAAGGACAGAGGCTGAGAATACCTGCATCCAAATACATTTGGATGGAGTAAACAGATGCTTTGAACTGCCTCCCTTCCTCTCCTTCTTGAATGTTGCCAGATGTAGGTTCACTGGGTCCTTTTTTAAAAAATTATTATTATTATTGGGAAGATAGAAAGGTCAAAGCAAAAATTGGGGGATGTTCTCCTTGAATTCATGTTTGTTTATCATTCCAAAGACCAGTCCCAGTTACAGTTAAAGCCCCCAGAAAGCTGAACAATTGGCTTTGCAGTCTGAGTTCTTTCCTCTTTGGAAGGCCATACAGAATTTGGATGCAGTGATTTGTCCTGTAAGGTCAGTCTGTAAAAAGTGTGACATACACACACAGGAAGTCTGTGATTTCTATTCTTTAATTACTGCTAAGTCAAGAGAGTTCAAAGTATGATGACTTCTAAGACTAGTACTTTTCTGGTTGGCTATGGAATCATTGTTCCTATGTTATAAGTTGAGAATATATTTGAAGCCTACAGATTTTGGGGGTGTGAGAGGACTTGCTAGGTGGAATAAACACAATTTAAAACAAATAATACCCGATGGAATTTCTGACATAAAATATCGGCTTCCAGCTTTGACACTTGGTCTCCAGCCCTCAGAGAATCAATAGTTTCAGTTTATAGGAGCTGAAGAATGAGCAGCATGGAGGCCGAGGCATTCCAGAGTGATACCATCAAAAGGAAAGAAATTAAATAGTCAACACAAATTTCACCCCACAGTACTACAACAAGCCAGCCAACCACAGCAAACCGTGAGTTGGGGCTTCTGTTAGCAGAGTGTACCAAATAGGATTCAGGAACTTGCAGATGCAAGGTATTCTTTCCATTTCTGGTGGTCCCTTATCTGTTTTCCCATTCTGCTGGTGGGAATTATTCTCAGTACAGTTTATTTCATATTGGTTGCTTTATGATTAATGTTTTCTAAGATGCTATAAATGTCCCATGTGTTCAAAAAGTTAAGCCTTATTGAGAGAAAAACAAAGTTACCTCCATTGACAGATTGCATTTTTACCTTTCAATGTTTTCAGGTGCTAGCATTTTTTTAAAGGCACTCCATGGTCCTAGGGTCACTTAGTCCTATGTCTAAAGCTCACCACCTACAAACATAAAGAAAATGCAGGAAAGGGCGCTGTCTCTGACTTTGAGGGGAAACAAGCTTATTTTTGGTCTCCTGTAAAAATAGTTTCCTGATAAGACTCCGAATTGGAGATTTAATTATTTTTTTAAGAGATGTGTGCACTTTGTCTTCCAGTCGGGTTATCTGCCTTCTTGGAAAATGCAGCTTGCTCTTTTTCAACTATTTACTCTTTAAAGTGGGTGTTCTTTTCTACTGGCTTACTTGATTACAGTGCAGTAATCTCAATAATGGTTGTTTATTTTAAAATCAACAACAAGGAGCCACCACTAAACAGCAATAACACAAACTAGATGGGCCTGGTGTGTGGATTTTTATCTTACCCATGTCTGGGTGACTTTCAATGGTCTAAAAATTCTTCAAAGTTCTGGTCACAAGAATTGGAAGTGTCTGCTTGATAGGAGAAGGGTAGTTTTCTTTGAATGCAGGAAAAGATATAGACCAATGCCTCAAGAGCATTTCTTTCTCTCTCAAAGAAAACAAAAACAAAGATCCTACATGGTGAAAAACAAAAACAGAACCCTCACATTAAAAAATCATAATAAAGCTTTAGTATCTACAAAAGATAGAAAATGTGAGTTTTGCTTCACCTTGAAAATAACTTCCTGCTGATAAAAGATGTGAAAAAGGGTTGCTTAGAGCCAGCCCGGGGGGGAGGGGGGGTAAAGGCTCCCCATCAACTAACTTCAGGAAATTGACAAGGAGGAACAGGCCATCCACCTTAGGGAGTCCACCCGGTCACCCAGGTCTTCCCCAGGATTTTCCCCTTCCTGGAAGGAAGAACTATTTTTAATGCTAGCTTTGGTTTTGGTTTGCTCCCTAGGCCAAAGGGCATTTGCAAACTAGCCTGGGGGGTAGGGACGCAGGGAAGATCTAGGAGGTGGGGGGGAGGGCTGCATTTTACCTCTTTGGCAGGCCGTCTTTTG
>NW_027531522.1:4912053-4925546 GCF_008692635.1 Crocuta crocuta
TTCCTTTCCCAAGCCCTGGGCCCCCGCTCCTCTCTCGCTCCTTTTCAAACTGTGGCGGCCTCACAAGCTCCTACTTTAAAAGGCCTGAGATGTTTTGCATGAAGCCCTCACAATAGGGGTTGAGGGAATTGACAGTTTCAAAAACAAGGCGTTCAGTCCTTTCCAGCTGCCGGGCCCGCTCTCTCGCACCAACTCCCCGTTCCTCTCTGCTGGTGGCGTCCTCGGGAGAGAGCNGGGGTCCCTTTTCCCCCCTCGCTTTCCACCAAGGTGCCAAGCTCTGGCCACCGGGCTGACCCAGGGCAGCTCTTAGCGCTCTCTGGCCTGGGCCACCACACCAGAAGGGTGTTTAAATGCCGCCATTTTGCATGGTGGCAAACAAATTTCTTTGTGACACCCCCCCACCCCCGCCCAGATCCTTCTCTCCTCTGAATTTGTCACTTACTGGCTCCCGGGGGCCGGAGAGCCCCAGGTCCCCGAGCGCGCGGCCGCCAGCCCCTTTCCACGCAGCCTCCTGCCCCAGTGGCCTCCAGGCCAGGCCCACCGGGCGCAGGGGCGACAGGGCGCGCGGCCGGCCCTCGGCGACTGGACCGCCTCCTCTCACTTGGCGCTCCTTTTGTGTGTTCTGAAGTCATCTCCCACCCCGGCACACGCACACACCGCCTAGCCATTTCTCACCTTCTCGCCCAGGCCTCATCTCCGTCCCAGGCAAATGGGGCCCAGCTTTCTGCTCTGGGCCGAGGGCTGGCCCAGGGTCTCCAAAATGCGTGCGTGCAACACAAGTGGCGAGGAGAGGAGGCTTCCCACGGGGCCAGGCAGCTCGGCTGCGAACGCCTTCTGGGAAGTGGCCCAAGACCTGCGGGCCGCGAGTCTGGGGAGGGCACGGGTGCGCAGGCGAGGGCCCCGCAGAACTCCCCAAGAGGGGGGAGATGGGACGGGGCAAGGCTTGCTTCTCTTGCGCGCCGCGGTTCCTGTCTCTGGAACCTCTCGGTGCCTCTGCAAGTGGAATGATGACCTGGAAACGGGAAACGGGAGACAGTGACCTGGAAAGCCACCCTTGGCTGGGGAGGTTGGAGTGCAGCAATGCAAACAAAGCTGCTCCCGGAGGAAGAGGGGAAACAGAGGTGCGCCGCAGACGGGTCACAGGAAAGTGCAACAAGCTTGTTTTCCCGGGTGTTTAAAATGCAGCCCCAGTTGTAAAGTGTGTGAAATTACGCACTGGTCTCTTAAAGAGTGCCTAATTTATAGTAAATAGCAAGGTCTTTGTAAATGGCTTTATTATGTTGTTTCTTGTTAATTGTTGAGAAAATCCCCATTGTTGAGTGTGAAAGGCTTTATGAGCTAACCTGGTCCTCGGCGCAATCAGAGGGCAGTAAATGGCCGCTCGGCCTCGGAGGCCCAGCGCGGCGGCGGACGCCGGCCGAGAGCGCCCGGGCGACCTCTGGAGACGGGGACTCGGCCTGGGAAGCGAGGGGCGAGCGTTTCCAGGCTGTGGTGAACGAGAAGGCGTGTTCTGAACTCGCGGGCCCCCGCGAGCGGCTGGCTAAGTGGGCCGAGGAGAACCGGGGGCGCCGGGGCGACCCTGNCGCACGCCCGAAAATGCCGGGCCGGGAGGCCGGAGCGGGGTACGGGCCGAGCAGCCCCCCGAAGGGGAGCTCCAGACCCCTGCCTGCGCCTCCTTGCCTTTGTTTAAAAGCTGTCTCACTCCGTCTCTCTCCCCCACTCTTTCTTCCTTTCTCTCTCACGCGCGATCTCTCTCTCTTTCTCTCTCCCCCCCCTTAGAAACCTGAAATGGACTCGGAAGAAATCAGGGGAAAGGTTTTTGTGTGGGTGCGTGGGTGCGAGGCGAGGAAAAGGATTTCTTCTTTAGGAGAAGATATTATCTCCTTTTCCCATCTCCTCCAGTTCTCTTTCCAGTGAGTTGGGACCCAGGAAGTGTATGGGCAAAACCAGGCAGGCGCTGGGGTCATCAGATTAACTTTGGGGCGAGGACCCCGCGGGGTCGTGCAGGCCTGGAGAGGGCGGCCGGAGGGCGCCTCCCTGGGCTCGGCCCCGCGGCCTTCCCAGGACTTAAGACCCGGTGCATCGAGGGGAAAAGCAGCCGCGGCCTCTGAGCTCTGGCAGGGGCAGTGGGAAAAGANCAAGGAAATGTTAATTCCAGTAAAACAACAACAACAACAACAACCCTATATCTTCCTGGCCTTCTAAGATGGCCCTCTGCTTGCGCACACTCGCTCTCTCACCAAATTAGCTATTACGTGAAATCCCCCTGGGTTTAAAGCACTTGTTTCGCGGATTCGCGTACAACCCATATTAACTATGCACTTTCTGCTATTCCTCTTGTGACTGTCCCTGTCTCTTCCTTCTTTGAGGAGCGTATGATGCATTTTATTTTAGCCCAATCGATGAGTGCAAATACTGGGATAACACAGCCCACACTTCTGCGAGGGAGGCTGTTTTCAAAATTGAGTTTAGGGATCAATACTAAGTCGAAAAGCTCCAAATTGCACGAATTCACCAAATTCAAGCCTGGGGGCCTTCCAAGCCCTTTTCCTGACTGATGAAGGCACTGGTGGGCAGTAGCCATCGCTCCACTGGTCTTGCATTCTCAAAACAGGATGTTTTCATCATGTGCATTTGGCTTTCCCTGAAGATCACTCCTGTGTGTTTGGAAAAAACACGACCCCAAAATGTGCGGAGTTAAACCCCAAGTCAATGGCTTCGTGCGGGGCTCCTCTCATACTGGCACTGCTGACCTCCATTCCTCTTTTTTTTTTTTTTTTTTTCTCTTCCTAGGACCTAACAGAAGCACCTAAAATTGCCCTAGTGGGTGCTCGGAAAACGTTCGCCCAGTTGAAAAAGTGTTTTGCTGGTCGGGAGCAGCCCTCTCCTGGACCACTGTTTGACTCCCAGGACTTCTTCGCCCAGAGCCGAGCTGTACCGTGCAGCGAGCTCTCTATTCTTCTGCGGCTGCCGCCATGGCTGCGGGGCTGACTGGTGTCTAACTGGGGGAAGGGCACTAGTTGTCCCCTTGCAAGGGACGTTAAGGCCAGAGAGGTGGAGGGACAAAGATTTCGAAAAAGAATTAGGAGAGCATGCTGCCAGCAGATGTGTGTGTGTGTGTGTGTGTGTGTGTGTGTGTGTCCCAGTCGTCTGAAAAGAACATCTACAGGAGAATAGACCAAGTACTTAGGATGCTAGGGTATCCCTATCCCTTAGCTCCTGCTGTTGGGACCTTCCTTTACTTGAGAGACTAGAGCAAGACAGAAGGAGGTGGAGAGAGAGTGGCAGGCAGCCTAGAGGCTCTCCAGTAAGATCCAGTTATTCAACTAATCACTGCCATCAATATGTTTATGTTTGTCCCTTTTGGATGGAAGAGGCTTAGAATCCATAGATTTAGACCCTAAACTATCTATCGCCAGTCTAGCAGAGATCAACTGCTCACAGATCTGCAAGGGCCCACCCTGGCCAGGATGCTCTGAAGGAAGCGGAGAGAAACAGAAGGGAAATTGTCTGAGTGGCTGCCTACCCTCATCCCCAAGCCATCAAAACAAAGAAACAAACAAACAAACAAACAAGTCTCCTGGAGGTTGGGCTATTGGGCAAGCACATGCTGGGCACCAAAAGGTGGGAATATAATTTCCATTGTTAGGGCTTGTCCTCTTTTAAATCAGTTTAGGTTAGCTCCAGAAACAGCACAATACTCCTGATCAGTGACGAGCAATAGAGAGGAAAAACAGTATAGAGGAGAGACTGCCCTAAGGTTAGGCGGCAGCCTTCCCTCTTCCCTGTGAAAGTTAGAAATGGACACAAACATGTAAGAGATCTTGGGGCTACCGCTCGGTCAGTAGGTAAGGGTTTCTGTCTCTGAAATGACTGGAAAGGATCTAGACTCTTGGTTCTCCCAGGAATAAAGGCACATTTTTACACTCATTTTCCCTCATGTCCCTCTCACCCTCTCTCTTTTTCCCTCCTGTTCAAATGAATACCCTGATTGTCACTGGGGCAAATGTGGAAAATTGGTTTTCGGCCTCTACATCGGACCCCAATATGCAAACCAGTGGATGGTAAGCTTTCAAATGCCCGGATATCGTAGCCATTCAAAATCAAACCTGCATGATGCAGTAGAAATTGCCAGGATCAGGTTTATTTACCTTTTCCCTTTATCTTCTCTCTCTCTCTCTCTTTTTTTTTTCTCTTCTCCCACCTTCTCAGCTTTTCCTTTTCTTCCCCTTCTGCTACCTAACCTTTGCATCCAATAGTCAACAATACTTTCTCCAGAGGTGCAAGGAAGGTAAGATTCGGGCGGAAACCAATGCTGAAAGAGGCAGTGTGGGAGCCTGCAGTGTTCCTGAGCTTCCTCACTGGGGTGAGAGGCCAGGGTGTCCCAGCCTCTTGTCCTGCATGTGCTGAGCTATTCCTGTTAGGCTATAAAAAATAGAGTGTATCTCCAGGCCAGGAGAGCTCGACTCCATAAACACATGGCTATGGTTCCAACATGGAGTCCATTGCCCGATGCAAACGCAGAGAAGCTTTTAATTTTGTTCCAAGTGCTACACGGCCTGTGGCAAACTGGTCTTCAGAAAGCCAATTTTGATATTTTCTGTTAATACTAAAGATTTTTCCAACGAACCACCTCAAACATAGATGATTGAGAATGGAAAGGGTGTATGTCCCTACCACCAGTGTGTTTCTTGGCTGAATTTAAAAAGAGAGGTCGTCTTTTTTACCCCCTTCTAAATAAGAAGCATTTTTAAGTGGAAGAACTTGGTTCACATTTGGGTTGTCCAGTTGTTTTGTGGCTCATATGATTTTAAGAAAATAAAATATTTAAATCTTGGTGGGTTTTTAAAGCCCTTTTCCACCCTTATGTATTGCAAATCAGGGAATTAGTTACACACCCCTGCCATCTTCTATAGAAAAATGACCTCTGAAACATGTTTTACCTAAAATGTCAAAATTTCGTATTATCTTCTACAATTTCAGCCTGCTACTTGTCATTTAATCCTACTATCAAATAGGAGGAAAATAGAACTTGCTTTGTATTCATTAAATGGGAGGAAAATGTAACTAATTTGTAGATTTAGGAGGTTGCCAGCACTTTAAAATCTCGTCCTTTGTATCAATCTCTAGCTGGTTTAGCTGAATAGGATCAGACCCTACGTAACATGTGGACTGCCTATAATATTCTGACACAATGCAAGATTTCTAGATGAACTGAAGGATCCTGACTGTGGATTTCCCATGTCTTACTGTTTTGAACCAGTACTTTAGTGTGTGCTCCAAAGTTGGTGTCAAACGTGATCTCTTTCAAGAAAAAAAAGTGCAAAAATGATTAAGAAAAAAAAACCCCACAGGAAATCTTTTATAAATAGTGTTGGGGCCATTGATCCTCGTTACCTGCTATAATGTGAATGGAATCATTATGGCTGTTCCATTGACACACTTTCTTCATTCAGGATTCTGGCCAAAGGAATAGCGTGTCAACGTGTAAAATTCCAGCCAAAGATAAGCCATTACAATGGAAATCGCGATGTGCAAAGTCTCACTGAAGCCAATGAAATTGAGTGTAATATCCATACTGCATTCTCATCTGCTTGCCCCAGGATTTAGTACGCGGCTCTGCATTGAAATGAGATTATGCATATAAAATGCCAATATAGGATACAATGCCCAATAAAACATTAGAAAAGCAACTTACAGCCCATATACATGGGCTTTACTTAAATTTGAACTTCATGTGCAAAATAAAGCACGGCACCTTCGGAACACTAAATCTACAAAATGTCCTCACTCTGGTTTTTCATGCTTCTTTCTGCATGATTCCCCCACACCCCCTCTTATCCAAACACAATTCTTTTAAGGGCACTCTTCAAATCATCTAACAATTCCCAAAGGGTATTCCAGGAGTCTCTTAAAGTGTCTTTCTAAATTAAAAGCCCCCAAACAATTTAAGTGCATTTCTGAACCAAAAATATCAGGAAGTATTTGGACTTGCAAAAACCTATGGGGTTTTTTTGCAAGAAGAAAGGGACCAGAGAGAAAACGCCCCCACAGTGGATTACAAGGTTAGGGGACAGGTCACTAGGAAAGGGAAATAAAACTGAATGTTAGGTTGGGCTTGTAAATTATGCACCTTTCAGGGAAAGCGGTTTTAAGGTCTCTTCACTCAAGGGTTTTATTTTCCCCCCATCCATTTTGCTATTAATTCTTAACTCTTGGTAGGCAGCTCTTTAATGAGGCTGTTTGTGGCAGGTTAATTTTCTCCAATCTACTGAGCTCCTCGTTTTCCCTTTTAAGTGCAGTGCTGCCTAGAGCTTTCAGCACTGTCCATGCCAGAAGACAAAATACACGTGAAGTTGCTGGGCTGGGCTGAGAAATAAGGCGTTACGTGGACAGAAAACCAGAGGGCCTGGACAGATTGGAGTAGGAGGGTAGGAACCCGGCTGAGTTGAGGGCGTGAGGGAGAGGGAATTCGGTCTTAGAAGAGCCATGACCCTGGGAGTGTAATATATTAAATATTGCAGCGATCGATTTCAATACCCCCAAGTGGACACGGGAATAAAAATTCACCAACAAGCTGAAGTGATTAGGAATGCTTTGTTGCGAAGGAGGGGGGAAAATGTGATTTTCTTCAGATCCTTTTTGTTCGGGTTAGAAGAGGCCTAGGCAATCCAAGTCTAAGCCTGGACTCTCAGTTTGGGATATAACTCTGAAGGTTAGTCATATCTCAGTGGTGCTTCTGCATGGTGAAAAGATGGGCCTTTGTACTAAGGAGGATTAAATATCAACCACAATTATGGCCGGTCACTCTAGGAGCCTTGCTCCCAAGTCGGAGAGGAGTACATCTTGGAAGGGCTGCCCCTCTGCTGTGTATTAGTCTTTGTTTCAGCCCTGGGACAAAGCAGTTGCTTTTGCACAGTTCTTCTTTCATTAAAATCCAGG
The DNA here is from genome assembly GCF_008692635.1 of Crocuta crocuta. Taxonomy (NCBI): domain Eukaryota; kingdom Metazoa; phylum Chordata; class Mammalia; order Carnivora; family Hyaenidae; genus Crocuta; species Crocuta crocuta. The sequence goes on from NW_027531522.1 coordinate 4,918,996, forward strand.
GGAAAATGCACAATATGGTTTACAGAAGGTTGATTCACAATAGCAGGACGTAAAACAGCCTTTGGTGCTATGGGGTGGGGGGGGGAAGAAATATTTTTGAAATGCCATTCCTTGGCCGAAAGTATGCAACTGTCATGTGTAAATGCACAAATACCCACTGCCACACACGATTTCGTTGGCGATTTCAGAATTGGGTGGGATTTCCCGCCCCCCTACCAAACCTAGCCCTTTGACAGTCATGCTCTGAACCGTGTGTCTCTCAGTCCAGGAATCTGCTTAGGGATTTGGGGTAGTCACTGTGGAGGCTGGTTGGAGAGGGGAGGGGGGACTGTTTTCAGTCACAGCCTAATGGGCCAGGCCTGGGCTCTTCACACTGGGGATACCGAGTCTGCTGCTGGGGACACGCTGCTGGATGCCTGCGTGCAGCAGCCGCGGTCACCGGTCACCGCCGCTGCCTGCTGCCCTCCTCCTCAATGTGGTCGCCACAAATCTGGGAAAGAAATGCAGCATCATACAAAGGATTTCTTTAATGAGGATGAGTTCCTCAGAGTGACTGGGGGTCGTGGCTGCTGCTCAGACCTCTCTTTCCCTCTGCCAGAGCTTCCCCTACCCATCACCTCCTTCCTTATATACTAGCCTGGGGTTGGAAAGGGCATTCCCCCACCCCTACCCCCTCTGATAACCCCAAGGCTGATTTCTGCTTTGCTCTGGTGGCTGAATGAGGATGGACTGGAAGGTCTGAGGCGGAATCTCAGAGTCAGGCAAAAGTAAACATATGTGTCTACCTCTCTGGTTGCCCGCTCCGTTCTGTGCCACCAGTCTTCTATCCCAGTTATCACTTATCGCTTATCCAAGCTGCCACGTGGAGCACGGTCCCAGGGACTGGCCATATTTCTGCATGAAGATCCTACCAGGGAATGCTCAAGGCAGGGAAGGAACCCTAAGCCTCCCCATCTCCTTTGACTCTAATTCGGGCTGCCCAGGGTCTAGGTAAGGCCGAGGCTAGTCGTGCAACGGAGCACTTGGGCTCCTGAAGCTTGACACTCCCAGGCTCTCTGTGGAATGATGACTGGCTACGGGGAGGCCGTTCTGCCTTGCGAAGCTGTTTATCTCCCCTAAACCTACACAGCCCTTGCTCTCTTCAGGGTGGGGAGAGGCGTAGGTCCAGGAGCAAAGGCTCACTCAAAAAAAGTTACTTGGAGGAGCCAGAGCTATGGAAACCGGTTCTCTCTCTTCTTGAGTGTGGGAAAGACTGGGTGGGGGGTTGGGATTTGGACAATAAAGGTATTGCTCGGTTTCACTCTGGTGTCCCTTAGGCCTTTTATTCTTCAGTCTGCGTCTCCCTGACTTTGGTCTTCCCCTTCTTCTGCTTCTCCTGGTCTTTCCCCTCAAGTCAGGTCAGGAAGAGCAAGCAGGTTGGACGCATCCGTAGGACTTACACCGTGAGGGACAAGCCCAAATGCAGCCTGGCTGTGTCTGGGCAGGTGGTTCAGAGCACAGAGATTCTTGTGTGACTGAGGGGTAATTTGGAGAGGAGGAATCTCCTGGGGGTGCGGGTGGGGAGATGCAGGTGGGGGTCGGGGGACTCTGTCTCAGGTCACTGAGAAGCGGGTTCTGCGTCCAGGGCCTAAGCTCTGGGATCCCGAGAGCCCGCCTTGCTGCGGAGTACCTGTTGCCTGAAGCTGCCCGGGGGGAGATTTGGGGCCCCTGCCCTATTGTGAGTCTTGGGGGTTAGGTCCGGCCTCCCCCGGGGCTGCTGGATTCACCTGTCACTACGCTCACTGCCCAGGGACCCTGACAAACCTCCACAATGTGGGCCTGAAAAAGGGCGCTTAAGGTTCACTGATCTGTGTGTAGAACTTTGCAAAACTGCAAATAAGCGAGAAATTTTGTCTATTCTTGTGGAGGGAAATACAAGTTTGCACTTAACGTGGGAGCCTGAGAAAAAGAGGGGGGAAAGCCCTTCTCCTGGCCAACAGCCCCACTGTAATCTCCAGAACAATTTCATTTCCTCCGCAGCACCCCGGCTCCCCTAGCCGAGGCCTCGGAGGGGTCAGGGAAGGGATGGGGCTTACAAGCTGGGGTGGGGAGGGGAAGCGGTGGCTAGGCCCCGGGCAAGGTCGCAGGTGAGGGCCAGGCCGGGTGGCGTGGAGGAGACTGACAGGTTGGGAGGCCACGGGCCGGGCGGAGGGGCGGAGGGGGCCGCGTCNGTCTGGGGAGGCGGGAACTTTTGAACCCTTTGCCTTAAAGTGATTGATCGCGTCCCACCAGAGAGCGGCCCCACCCCCCTGTCCCCACCTCCGCCGCCTGCCCCGGGTCACCTCGGCCCTACGGGCGCGAGAGCGGACCGCGAGGGGCGCCGGGGTGGGTGCCTCCGGAGAGGCGCGCCGCGAGCGCGAGCATGTGGGTAGGAACGCACATCGCGCACACCGAGCCGGGGCGGCTGCTGGGATTCGGGATGAATCCCTCGTGAGGACGCCTAACGGGAGGCCGGCTTCCCGCCTCCTTGCCCGCAGCCCTCTAGGTGAAAGCCGCAAACGACAGCTTTTCCCGGGAAAGCGTCCCTGCACGCCCGCCTCTCCCTCCGAGGAAGTCCTCGCAGGAGCCGGGCTCGGCGCGGGGAATCTTCGGGGACCTCCTCTGCACGAAGGCTCGAGGCCTCCACGAGTTAAGCTGATTATTAATTTGGGCCCTTCGGGGAGAGTCACACACGTGACGCCTTTGGCTTTGGGGATTGTCCCGGAGCTGGGACCCCAAGCATAGATGACCCAGGGCGGCCGATGGGAAACGCGAGACGCCGAGACTCCCGGACGCGTCTGAGTGGGCTGGGGAGAGCTCCCGGGGCAAAGGGGGGCTCTTCCTCGCCCCCAAAAAAATTCCTGGTTCACTAGTGCAGGCTAAATACCTTCGTGTTCCTAAATGGGGTAAAAAACAGACGGGGCTGAAAGTGAGGGCATGCCAAGTGGACCCAGACCTGGTCATACTCCTCCACCGGTGACCAGTCAGGGTGCTTCACACACGAAAATAGAAATGTAACATTCAACCGGACGAATTAATTTTTGACGGATTTACGGTATGATTTTCTTTCAAGGGGTATTCATTGGTTCCTTCGATCCCTAGTGCGGTCCAAAGACAGAAATATAAACAAGCACTTTCTGCTTTGCGGAAACCCCTTAACAGTATCTCCCAAAGAAAGATCAAGACACTTTGTGAATTTTCCCCAGATAATGCCTCATATTCCGAATGACTGATCAGAGAACTCCGGTATTGTTAAATAAAATGAGAGGAAGGGGAGTGACGTGGGAGTCGAACAATGGCATTTCTGAATCAGTTTGCTTGATTGACATTTGGGAGCTTCATGACCCCAGGGAATAGGACTCATTACCGTGAATACACCAAAACATCAACCAAGATTAGAACTCTAGATCCTGTTTTAATCCCATTTCAGTCTAAATTATAGTGGGAAAATATAAAATCCAAGAGGAGAGAATTACTCCATCATATATTGACCTAAAGTCTTAATTGTTCAAAGGGGGAAAGAAAAGTGGAAAACCGATATACTTTTCATCACTTTAGAAGTAGCACTGACAATTAAGTCAAGTGTAAAGGTTTGGCAGGGTGGCTACTAAGAATATTTATGTGGTATAAAATATACATATTCGGAGGAGACATACTGAAGAAATACACAGGGAGCTTTATGCATGTTTGAGAAAAACAGACTCCTCCACCACTGGGTTAAAAAACAAAAGGGGGGGGGGATCATCAGCAAATTGATGCTGAGAAAAATCAGATACCTTAAAGGTGGAGTCTAAATTTCCATGATTATTTGGAAGACTTCTCTCTTTCTGGGGAGATGATGTCTATTTTTAAATGACCAAAGTTGTGTAAATTTAACCCAGGAAATTGTTGAGAGCAGATCTTCAATTCAGGTTGGAGAAACAGAATGTGTGTGAGCAAAGTCTATTTTTAACCACAGAAGAGTGTGAGATACTGTGGGCTGTGTTAGATGGGAGTATAATCTATGGCAACCTCACTCTACAAAAATTTTTCATTCTTCATTGGAACTTAGCCTCAATTCTCAGAAACTTGAAAGACTGGAGATCTCAAGTAATATATATTAAAATGAACCCCTCGCGCACTGAAGGACAAAGCTGTGGTAAAAGATATTGTAGTTACATTCTATTTTTTCGTAGGCAAATCGCAGCAAAGGGGGATGTAGCAGGAAGATATAAAAAACAGAGCATATATATGTTGTGAGTGATGAAATAGAGTTGCTGCACACTATAGCTCCACATCTTATATTTTGAGGGGTGGATTTTAATGAGAAGCCTGTGTGTTGCATGGGAGCCGGGAATCACAGAAATTATTTATGCAGCAAGAAGAAACGAAAATTAATTATTAGGAGCTCAGTAATCACCAAATAAACTCTGAGCTTTGAGGTTAAAAATAGACGACTATCTTCATGTTCAATTATACAGTATCAATTACTAATACAACTGATGTTTCAGCATCTCAGTGAGACCAGATACCATCTTCTATGGAGATATCTTGGTATTAATTAATGACTGCTTTATTCTCATTATTCACAAGGAAAAATAGGGGTCGTGTCACATTAAAATTAAGATTATCTTAGTTTATCTGGGCTCTTAAACAAAGATCATTCAAAGTAATTATATTTTGAATTAACAGAGGTAGGCAATTTATCTCGTTATTTTTTTTTTGTTCAAAGACAGAAACTAAGGATCAGAAATAAGCAAAGTTTCATTTTGAAGATAGAAAGAACCAAACAAACATGTCTTGACTTTTGCAATATTTCCCTTGCTAAAGGGGGAATGAGGGAACTGTAAAAGACGTGACTTTGCAAAGTCAAGTCCTTTTTAAAAGACTCGGATCGAAATTCTTGCTATGCAACAAGGATTCAGGTTTGATTAATTTTCTGCAAGCGACGTGACAGCGGTGTTTTAAAAGATTAATTAAAATTGAAGTGATACGGAGCAGGAATTCAACCTGCAGAGGCGTCCCTGGCGCCTTGGGGGGCTTTGCAAGCGAGTCCCAAGCCCAAACTGCGGGCTTTCCCGAGCCTGGGACGCAACTCCCCGTCTCCTGGAGAGGAACGCGGAATTTGGCAGGGCGCCCGCCTGGCCGCCTGGCATCCCGAGCTGGCCGCCAGCTCTCGGGGGTGGGGACGGGGTGTGTCCCGGGGAACCCGCTGCCCAGAGAACTGCTGGCGCGGCTCTCGAAGAGCCAGTGAGGTCCAGGGTCACACCAGAGGCCGGAGGGGACTCCAGGAAGCCCCGGGCTGACGGCCCCAGGCCGCGTGCACTTCTCCCGGGTGGGGGTGGGGGGGAGGGGGCAAGCCTACGCTGTGCCCCGGCTCCCCCGGAGCCCCCTCCGCGGTCGCGAGCGTGCAGAGGGCGGAGATGGCACTCTAAGAAGGCTCATTCGGAGCTGAGGGCGTGGAGGGCTCGGCTGCTGGGCTGCGGCCGCCCGGGGCCGGGACGTGGGCCCGGCCGGGCAGTCCCCGNCCCCCCTGCATCCCTGCCCCTGGGCTTCACTTAGCGACGCCCTCGCCCAAGGAAGAAATCAAGCTGAGCCAACTGTAACCGTCCCCGAGAAGATACAATCGCGGGAGCCCTCGGGGTCGCGTGCGGCCGAGAAGCCAAGCGGGTGGCGCCCGAGAGGGTGCGTAGGGGGCGTCCGTTTGCAATTCGCCTTCCCAGGGCACGAACTGCGGCGTCTCCTTTTCTCCAACGGGGGAGAAACGGCGTCCCCCCCCAACCCCCTGCTCCCACCGCGGGGCTCGGGTGCCGACGGGGAGGCCGCGCACGGTGGGGCCCGAGCCTTGGGTGTGCGCCCTTGGGCTCCCGGAGACGCGGCGGGGGCGCGGGCCGGGGCTGTCCCTTCGCCCTGCGGCGGAAGCCCCTTCCTCCGCGGCGGGTCCCAGGGGTCGGGGCCTAGAAGGCTCCCTGGGGCTTCTCAGAGCCGCGGAGGCGACGTGGTTCCTCCTCCCCCTCACGTCGGCCTCTCCCGCCCCCTTCCCAGAGACCTCGGAGGTGGCGAAGTGGGAAGGGAGGCGGGCAAACTGACGGTGGAGGCCTGGAGCCGCAGCTCGGGAGCCGGGGGAGTCCGGGTCCGAGAGGAAGCCCTAGGACGCGGAGGAAGGGGCGGCGGGGCGACGGGGACTCCGCCGGGAAGGGCCGAGGGCGGGGAGTGAGGCGAGACTCCCTTTCTTTCCGAGTGGCGCAGGGGGACCTCTTCCCGGGGGAGCCCCCCACCCATCAGCTCCCAACCTCGAGAACAAAGGGTCTGGGAAGCACGGTCGGGGTCGGGGAGCGGAGGTGGAGGGAAGCGGGAAGGCAGGCGGTGGGGGCAGGGGAGGGCGCTCCCCCACGTTTCCTCTCGCGGCAGAATGACGGAAAGCTCCCTCCAGCAAACGCCTCACTGAGGCCGCTTCAAAATCCGGGAAGGCTCGGGTTCCTTACCTAACGGATGCACTCGCTCCCTTCCTCCCCCAGCGTCCCCACCCCCTCCGGGGGCCCAGGCCCGCGCGC
>NW_027531522.1:4925681-4927065 GCF_008692635.1 Crocuta crocuta
GCGCCTCCGCAGCCGCCGCGCCGCGCGGTCTCTTAAGGTGGAACGAGCCTGCTTCCCCACCCGGGCTTTCGGCTCTGCCGCAACCGCGATCCCACCCGCTCCAAGTCCCCCTCGCGGAGCCGGCCTGACTGTCCGAGTCTGTTGGTCCCTGACGCGGCTTCCTTGAGGCCTTGGCCCCATTACCTGCAGCGCCTCGTCTGACGAAGCCCGGGTATCGATTTGGAAAAAAATCACAATTGCTACTTCCCTGCAGGTAGAAAAGGAAGCGTTAAGTCACGTTCAGGGCGGAAAGATCCAAAGCAGCCATTCTTTAACCTCGAAGCAAACTTTTATTTTGGTTTCTTAAAACCAGAGCCTAGCACGAAAGGATCGCCTAGACCTGACCGGGAGTCTTTCGGACCTAAGTACTCGGGATGACACTGGCGGGTCAGAGGATCCCGTGCGGCGCCCACACCCCGCAAACTCGGGGGCAGCCGCGGGCGCGACAGGCCTGCAGGGAACCCCTCCTTGCGCGTCTCCGGCGCCCCCCGTTTTCGGCCCACCCTTTGTTTAGTGAAAAGAGGGAACGCGGAGAGAATAGAAGAGCAGTTTGTGTTTCTTCCTTTTTTTTTTTTTTCTAACTAAATGTGCCTGTGAATTCATCGTTCTTGGCTTAACTGTCCTCAGCGAACTCGAGAGTCCTGGGGGGGGAACCTGGGAGCTCTTAGCAGGACACGAACAAGCCAACTTTGGTCCCGGTGCCACCTGCAGTAAATCCTCCTTCGCCCTTCCTTCTCTCGGCGTCGCGGGGAGGGGGCCCCCTGGGGGCTGCCTGCGGACCCCCGCACCCCCAGGTCCCCGAGCCGCAGAGAGCTCAGGCCCCAGGGTGGGGGCGCCGGGAGGCACCGGGGAGGGAAGGCGGGCGGCCCGGGGTGTGAGCTTTGCCTGCACTTCGGGCACCTCCTTTCCCCGGGGCGCATGGCCTTGGCTCCGCCCTGTCCGGCCCCGCCCGGGGGAAGCCGGGCAGCGGGTGGGGCCGCCGCGGGGACAGCTCCCGGGGGCAGGTGCCGCAGGGTCACACCCGCTCCAGGGGCTGCAAACCGCAAGCGAAAGTCGAGAGGGCCTGGAGCTTTCCCCCTAATCCGTTTTACGCTGTGAAAACCGCAAAGCTGTCGCCTAGGCGGCCACTTTTTAATTGGGAGGCAAACAGACGAAAAACCAAAACAAACGCGCGAGCTGACTTTCTTTCCCTCGGTTTCCTCCTCGACAAAAAGCTCGCTAGCTGGCGAAGAGGGAAACCGACGACCCCGCGCTCACGCTTGCTGCTTCGGGGCCCGGCCCGGGGCGCGCGGGAGGCACCCCGCACTGTGCCGCTGTCCCCACGCCCTGCCCGCGTGACACCCCA